>NC_083766.1:9750381-9752881 GCF_963514075.1 Conger conger | reverse complement strand
TAGCCTTTTGGGTGAATGCCCTATAAATTTATTATTTACTGTATATATTTGTGTGTGTGTGTGTGTGACTGCGCATGTGTGTCTGTATGTATGCATGTGTGTGTGGGTCTGTGTGTGGTTTGTATGTGTGTATGTGTATGTGTGTGTGTGCGTGTATGTATATGTGTGTGTGTGTGTATGTATGTGTGTGTGTGTGTGTGTATGTGTGTGTATGTGTGTGTGTGTGTATGTATGTGTATGTGTATGTGTATGTGTATGTGTATGCGTATGTGTATGTGTGTGTGTGTATGTGTGTGTGTGTGTGTGTGTGGTGTCTGTGCATTTAGGTTGAGATTGTGACCCACACCGGGCCTCACCGGCGGCTGTGGATGGGCCCTCAGTTCCAGTTCAAGACGCTCCACCCGTCAGGCCAGACCACGGTCATCTCCTCCAGCTCCTCTGTGCTGCAGTCCCAGGGCCCCCTCGACACCCAGCAGCCTCTGCTCGACTTCGACACTGACGACCTGGACCTACACAGCCTCAGGTGCTAACCGCTAAACAGGGCGCTAATGCTCCCCATACCACAGAGCACAGACAACTCAGCTAGTGCTAATAAGCCCTAGGTGCTAACCGCTAAACAGGGCGCTAATGCTGCCCATGTCCCAGAGCACAGACACTTCAGCTAGAGCTAATAAGTCTCAGGTGCTAAACAGGACGCTAATGCTGTCCATTGCCCAGAGCACAGACACTTCAGCGAGTGCTAATGAGCCTCAGGTGCTAACAGCCAAACAGGCTGCTAACACTGCCCATAGCCCAGAACACAGACACGTCAGCTAGCGCTAAAAACGCCCCAGCCAGCGCACTGACCCGTTCCATCGCTCTGTGTGTTAGGATCCAGCCCGTCCGCTCGGAGCCAGTGAGCATGCCCGGGTCCTCCAGGCTGGTGGCAGACCGCCGGGCTCTGTCCAACGCCATGGACCCCGGAGCAGGTAGGGACAGACGGCCCAGTTCTATCTGCAGCCATAATCCCCATCCCCCAGCTCTCAGTAAAGCTGGGTGCATACTCCATACGAAGGTGGACCTGAACCACAGCCGAACACCGGCTGGTAAACCCTTGCTTTTCGATGCCAGCGTGTGTGTATACTCTTTGCGGCTTCAAAATGTTTGTTTACTGACACTCCACGCCAGCGGGGGGCGCCGGTTAAGATTCTGCGGTTGTGCTAACCACAGGAAACACATACGCAAAACTAAAAACCGCAATGGCAGAAGGAGCAGAAACATTGGCAGAGGGAAGAGGATGATTTAGAAGTCGCTTTCACTTATTTGGCACTTCAAAAACCATCTCATTTTTCGTTATTTAGTTGGTATAAACTAGCCAAGGTTATGTTTCCGCAGCATGTACACTGCCAGCTTAGTGGTGATGTGAGACAGTCGGTCACTTCCACCTGCTATGCTGGGATCAGGGCGGCAAATGGCTCTCAAAGAGCTAAGGCTTTTCATAGTGCAGAATACAGATATTATGATCATAACCCCTTTATGATTGGATAAATAGACTTCCTATTCTTGATCTTTGGGTCCGATTAAATTCATCTTGTTTCACAGAGTTGTTGTTTACCTGTCTTTTATCATATTTTTCATCCTGTTTTTTATGCTGGGATAATCCAATCAGCTGCGATCAGTGCTGGCACACAGTTATTCTTCTCGAGGAGGCCTCGGTCCCCACAACGATGGTGTTTTGTCTGTAGCTGTGCGTGTGTGTTCAGTACAGTAACTGAATTAGAGCTCTTCTGTTTCTCCTGAAATACTTCATCGGAAGGTCTGTAACTTAAAATCCTTTATTTCTAAAATTAGAAGCTGGATAGTTCTATTTATCATTGCACTAAATGTAAATACAACTGTGGCAGACTGCAGCACAGCTGAGCTTTCTTCAGGAACCTTGTGCTTAACCAATCTACTTTGGTTCTTATGTGATAACCTGCCATTGTGCTGGTATCTTGTCAGTTGTCTTGGAGTCTACACATGCATGTATTGTATGTGTGTGTGAATGTCTTGTTTATATATTCAAGGGTGGACAGTCGGTTTGTGTGGACAGTGTTATGGAGGTGATCGCGGTGTGAGAACATCGAGAGAACAGCAGAATTAAATAGATGACGGCAGTCTTGGTCCATGCAGTTGATGCTGTAACGTTGTAGAGAAATTAAGTGAATCTTTTTCATGAATGAATGAGAAATCACAGTAAAGATCCAAGTGAGGACCAAAAAGGGGTGGAGGAGTCCCCAGGTGCAGCGTTCAGGGACTGAGACCCTCCTCCGTACTTATGAGGGCCTTGTCACATTTGTTTTCCTTAAACCACGGTTGTAAATTTTTATTACCTGGCTTGAACCGGGCGCGCACACACAGATGCACAGGCACACACACACACACACACACACACACCTCTCCCCTCCGGTCCAGGTTAGGAGAGCAGGCTCCTCTGGCTTTTATGGCCGATTGTTATCAGTCTGCGTGTGATTGCTCAGCG
>NC_083766.1:9687881-9745381 GCF_963514075.1 Conger conger | reverse complement strand
CCACCTCAGTCCACAAATGTACAATATATTCTGGTAAAATAACATTTCATCTTTGGATACTATTATGCAAGGTGGCACGGATGGTGCAGTGGGTAGCACTGCTGCCTTAAGTTAGCAATGGACATAATATTGTGTTAACTGACTTATTACTTTCATGTTTTTAATATACTTTAATTCTGTTTGCTGCAGTGAAATTTCCACTGCGGAGCATTTGGATGATACAATTAATTGTTTTAATCGGTTAAATCGAACATTAGTATCGGCAGTTGTATCTGCATGTATCACCACAGCTCACGCAAGCCTCTCTGTTGCTCCTCCATCTCCGTGCACCATAAGGTCAAAGGTGCCTTTTCTGCCAAGCGTGGGTCAGCCTGAAGGCGCGCTCCCCTCTTTTTAAAGTCAAGAGGACCCTCGTTCCACGAAGCAGCGCTTATCTGTTGGCATATGCTTCCCGCCGATCCCGGGATGGCCGGCCTGACGCTAACGGGGTCTGACACTGCCTCAGAGCGCTGGAGCCTTAGCGGCCTTCCGCAGCGTGAGTCCAGACCCCAGCTCGCGCGAGGCCTCTCCGTCATGTAGCGTAGCGTAGCGTAGCGTAGCACTACTCAACTCCACATCCTGCGGGCCGCAGTGTCTGCAGGCATTCGCTTCAGCCGTGCGCTACGCCACCCGATTTCACAAATTAGCTTACCTGAACCAAGCAGGTAAAATAATAATTTGTGAAATCAGGTGGTGTAGCGCACGGTAGGAGCAGATACCTGCAGACACTGCGGCCCGCAAGATGTGGAGTTGAATAGCGCTGATGTAGCGATTGGTGATTTTTACTGTTACACTGTGGCCGCTGTTACGGCATATACTGACCGGCGTGAGCCGTAAACTGAAACTTTCTCAGGGAAAACAGGACAGGGAGATGCGTGTCCGCTGTATGAAATTCAGTGGAGAGAGTAGTTCTGAGGGGCGTGAATGGGAGCGTGACCGCGGCCTGGTCTTTATCCGAGTCAGCGGCGTACGGCGGTCAGATGAAGATGTGTTTCTGAAGAGCGGTCGAGCTTGTGAACCCCCCCCCTCCCCCTCCCCCTCCCCCCCGTGCTCTCCTGGGCTCCTCCCACCTCCTCACCGCACCCCAGGTGTGGAGGACCGGGGGGTCATTTCCTGTGCCGCGTTTGTGCAGATGAGTTTCGGTGTTGGAAGATGATATCTGCTCACCTGGCCGTCGGAGACACAGAGGCCTCCTTTGTTTATTCATTTAGCCGGGAGACGGAGCCAGACCAGCGCGTCCTCCCGCCGGCCGGGCGGGGCGGGGCCCAGAGGTGTGGAGAGGGAAGAGGCCGGGGTTCAGAGGCTCCCGCTCCTCTGTCGTCACGTGGAAATAACCGTGTGTGTGTGTGTGTGCGTGTGTGTGTCTGTGTGTCTGTGTGTTGTGTGTGTGCCTGTGTGTGTGTTTGCCTGTGTGTGTGTGTCTGTGTGTGTCTGTGTGTGTTTGCCTGTGTGTGTGTGTGTGTGTGTGTGTCTGTGTGTGTTTGCCTGTGTGTGTGTTGTGTGTGTGTGTCTGTGTGTCTGTGTGTGTTTGCCTGTGTGTGTGTGTGTGTGTCTGTGTGTCTGTGTGTGTTTGCCTGTGTGTGTGTTGTGTGTGTGTCTGTGCGTGTGTGCGTCTGTGTGTGTGTTTGCGTGTGTGTGTGTATCTGTGGGTGTGTGTGTCTGTGTGTCTGTGTGTGTGTTTGCCTGTGTGTGTGTGTGTGTGTGTGTATGTGTGTGTCTCTCTGTCTGTCTGTGTGTCTGTGTGTGTGTTGTGTGTGTGTGTCTGTGTGTGCCTGGGTCAGTGCTTGTGCGCTTGCCAGTGCGTTTGCGTGTTTGTGTATGTCTGTTTGTGGCTGTGTGATTCAAATCACCGGAGGAACGTGAAAAATGTGAGGAAAATCCGCTCCCGCTTCCTGTGCTGGTGTTATAAGATGACTCCCTAGTCCTCGGTACTGGGGCGTTATGACCAATTCACTCCTGCTGTGAATCAGCCTGGGATCTGGACCCTCTGTGTATTCATATGGGCTTTTTCTCCCAGCACCATAAACCACATTTTCTTTTCAAAATAACAAAAAACATGACGGGCACACTTTGTTGCTTAGCTTCTCAGTCAGTTTGGACAGTACCTGGACCTGTGTGTGTGTGTGTGTACAGTATGTGTCTGTGGTGTGTGCGTGTATGTGTGTCTGTTTGTGTGTGTGTATGTGTGGGCGTGTACGCGTACACGTGTGTATTTTGTGTGTGTGTGCTTGTGTGTGTGTGTCTGTGTGTGTCTGTCTGTGTGTCTGTGTGTGCGTGTGTGTGTGTGTGTGTGCGCGTGTGTGCGTTTGTGTCTGCGTATTTGTGTCTGTGTGTGTTTGTGTGTGTGTGCTTGTGTGTGTGTGTGTGTGTGTGTGTGTCTGTTTGTGTGTGTATGTGTGTGGGTGTGTGCGCGCGCATGTGTGTGCATGTGTGTCTGCGTATTTGTGTCTGTGTGTGTGTGTATGTGTGTGTGTCTGTGTGTGTCTGTGTGTGTGTGTGTGTGTCTGTGTGTGTGTTTGCCTGTGTGTGTGTGTCTTTGGGTGTGTGTGTGTACGTGTTCCCTTCCCACCAGACGTGGCCTTTTTATTTTGGCCCAGCAGATGACCCTTTTCATTTCCGCTGGGCTCTCCTGCCTTGCGTGTCCGCAGTCACGCGGTCCGCGCTGCGCCCAGCGATGTGCACGCGCCCGGCTCTGCCGCTCTCCCGTTATCAGTAGCTCAGGAAGCACAAGTTATCACATTCTTTGGGAACCACTCTTAAGTGAGATCCATTAATTTGATGACAGGGGCACGGGGCCAGACGTGAAAATCTCTCCGTTTGAACTTTTCCCTGATCTTATCACCGTAATTTATACCTTATTGTATGAACGGGGCTGGAAAACATCATTTCTGGGTCTTATTAATTGTTTTTTTTCCCCCCTTTTTTTCCCCCTTCCCCCCGCCCCCCCCCTCAAAGGGATATTTTGTGTGAAAATATGTGGAGAGTTCTCATTAGCATTCTGCAGCCTTTCTGGAACTTTCTAATGTTTGGATGCCCTCTTCTTCGCTCGCATCGACAGCAAATTGATTCAAGAGTTGAACTTTCCTCCGGCTAAAGGGCCCATAGCCAACTACAGCAGAACTTCCACATAGCTGTATATATTACCCTAAATAAGCGTGGCAGTGAAATGTGTTTATAATAAACAGACAGGTTGCACATATGCTGGAATGCTGAAAGGCTAATGCCCTGTTGATGAAGGCACCGATTCTCACACTTTTACATGTTTATGATTTTTTTTTTTTCAATGGCTTTTTGGTGCTGGAACCGAATCACTCGTTTTCGTGTCGTTTTGATGCCAAGGCGAACGCCGCCACGATCCTCCAAAGGAAGTGGTGTTTTGGCTTCTCCCTCGTCTTCACACGAAGGCTTCAAATGTGTTCCCGGGGACAACCAAGAGCAAAAAAAAAACCAAAAAACGAAAATCCCCCGAAATACATGTGTTTCCAATAAAGCGTTAGGAGTGTGTGTGTGTAAAGCCTACAGTGGACTATTTGGGCTAATTTATTCGGCTGTACGTACAGTACCATGTAGTTATCCTAATGTTGGTACGCGCGGGAGATGGAGTGGTGTGGGTTGGGGTAGGTGGGGGTTGGGGGGGGGGGGGGTTGTCGGTTATTTTTGGAAGGCACGAAGGAAAAGTGTGGTTTGTTTCATTCAGCCGAAGCCAGGGTTGAGAAAATGGCCGCTCGGCACATGGGCTATGTGGAGTGGAGCACGCGCTTATTAAACGCTGGCTTTGAAGGAGGTGAATTTGGGCCCTCGACACGCTGTGTGGCAGGTCCTGGGCCTTTTCCACACCACCGAGAGTGCGTATTAATATACATTACTCCCATAAGACGGCCACTCGCCCCCGTGCTGATCCAAGATTCGGGAGTGGCACACAAATCATTTTGGGTTCAAAATGAATAAAACAACACCAGAGTGTGAATGTGGAAAGAGGACAGGGGTGGAAAGAAGGAGAGGAAGAGGGGGTTAGTCAGAAAGATGGACTGAGAATGAAAGTGAGGGGAGCAAAAGAGAGCGAACACTGCAAAAACAAAAAAAGAACATGTATTTTAGTCTCATATTGAATATATATAAAATATTAAAATATTGCCAACAAGGTATGGCAATTTGACTCATTTCAAGATTTGCAAATGAAATAAGAATAATACGAATTTCACTTGTGGAGCGAACATTTGACATAAAACAAGCAAAGAAACAAAGATCTTAAGTCTTACTGCAAGACTAAACAGCTTGTTAAGACAGTAATTGTTTGCAGTGAAACAGAGCGGTAGTGAGTGGGTGAGAGAGGGAGAAGGCGGATCTTCTGGAAGGTTCCGTGTGCGTTCCTGGCCTCCCCATTTGGGTGCACCTTGCTCTTGGGGGGCTTCCCGGTGACGCCGCCTCCTAATTGGGTCAGCCTGAAGGAGGCGCTGAGAGAGAGGAGCTCGTATCGGCGCCTCCGCAGCGACGGCACCGTGGAGATAACGAGCACCAGCTGCCCCCTGGCTTCTCCCGTCCCCCGGCAGTGGGACGCCCTCCACGTCCCCGTCTCCCCCCGAAAACCAGCGGGGACACGACTGCAGGCACACCGGTCAATGGGACATAATCCACTGAATTGGCTGTAAATGCTCACACACACAAACCACACGCTGGCACAGACACATACAGGCACAAACAGGAGCATACACACACGTGTGCACAGGAATATGCACACACACACACACACACACACACGCTGGCACAGGCACATACAGGCACAAACAGGAGCATGCACACGAATACGCACACACACACACACACAAACGCATATTGTCTTTAATATAAACGTATGTAAATATGTGAGTCTGTTCAGTGGCCTTCCCAAAGCCTGTGTTCTCGGCTGCTCCGTATTCCCTGCGGGAGCTCAAGGAGAAGGTGAGGAAGTTCATGTTTTTTTCTCAGAGGGAAGGAACGACTGAAGTTTCATCTCTTGATTTAGGAAGCTGCAGAAGAAGGTGCCATGGCCTCACATGACACTCACACCAGATTACAGGCCTGCAACGTATTTTTCTGACTTCAGTAGTCTGCAGGTACTTTATAGATTTTAAACATACATGTCTTGTGGAAAGTACATTATTGGCATTAGGCAGACGCTCTTATCCAGAAAGTATTCCATCGAACTAAAAATAAAATGTTAATAGAAAGAAAATGTTTATACCCTTCAATTATTATTTTTTCCTTTGTGATTTTCTTCAATTTTCATGTCAGTGTGCGGGTGGTTCACGTCTCTATTTCGCTGTATTTCTGACCGACGCACCTTGTTTCACAGTTCAAGAACAATAAATCAAGGCGAAAGGCACAAACTTTTCTCATAATCTTTCAGTATTTGTTTTTTACACTAAATGAATATGAAAGCCATTAACCTCTTAGCCGCGGCGATATCGGGCGCAGCTCGCGTTCCTCCTGTCTATTTTTAAAGGATTGTGCCTGTGGTAGGAGAAGGGGGCGGCTGAAGAGTCTAAAACATTTTTCATAAGCCTGGGTGAGCGAGCCCACACAAGGATTATGTCTTTCCTTTAAAGACATGTTTACACAGTCATCGGGTGAGAGACTGCAGAGCTCTTACCAGCAGTTCTGAAAATGGGGCCAGACCAGGAAAATCAGGATACAATTTGGCACTTACGGAGACTAAACGATTTCCTCTTAGCTGCTGATTTCTACTGGGAAATGTATCCTCGGACCGAAAATTGCATCCGGAAAAATGTTTATGTAGTGGTTTTTTCAAATGAGTGATTATTCTTCTAACCTTTAACATACTCGGAGTGTAATTTTTTTTCCCTCATTAACCCCTTTGTTGCTCGACTGTACTTTATTTTGCTTTCGCCTTGTTGTTTCCCTTCGGTGTCGAGTTTTTGTTCGGGAATGTGGACGACCGCAGGGAAGCCTGCGAGATCCGAAACGGTGTTTTTCCACCGTTTTCCCTCCCCTTTCCTTGAGTCTGAGTCAAAATACAGCTCATCTCCGTGACCCGCTCCTCAGATGTTTCCCTTTAATAACGCCTTTCTCCGAAACGTGTTAAATATAGCACCCCTCTGGATAGCACAGCGTGGTTCCAGATGATGATTTACGTCAAACTTAGCATGTTTAGTGCTAAAGGAAGAGTCCAACTTTATAGGGAATTCACTTCTTGGCTATCTTACCCATAGTTACAGTAGATGATAACATTGAAACCAATTGCATGTGTGTCCAGTAGAAAAATAAGTAATATACAAAAATAGGCAATAAGTTCATGTGCCGCCATCTTGCACTATATGTCAGTCTAGATGAAAGCTATAAATTCAATTTAATGGCCTAACAAATAATGTTATAGCTAGCCCATCTATAATAATAAACTGACAGATATTCAATGTTTTGATATGAAGGACATCAAAAAACCTTGCTAATTTGCCAATGTTTGGAATATCTCTTTACCACAACCACAATAATATGTATTCAAATATATTATGTATAATATGTATTCAAATATATTATGTATAATATATATTCAAAATGCAGTCAATATCTGTTTGATAGCTCAGGCTTGTAACTGCTTTTCATTACCGCGCTTTAATAGCCAAAATATAATTTCTGTAATAGCAATATTTTTTGTCTGAATGATTCATTTGTGCTAGATACCTCTTACTCAGCACCCTTTATGCATTTTGTCTTCTGACAGTCTCGGTACAGAGCAGAAAATGGAAAAACAAATGCTTCACAACGTAAGATGTTTTACTGCTGGGGTGCACCGGGGCTGCTCCGAACGGAGGTAACTTTCACAAGGTCGTCTCTCTGATGTGTTCTGACCCAGTTCTGGGCCTGAATCAAAAAACAAAAACCTGCTTTAAACCGTAAGCCAGATGCACCGCTGCCAGCATGCTGGTGAAATAAACATTAAAACCACAAATTATTTTATTTTGGCCTCCTGGCCTAACTGGTGAAGAGTTTCTTCTTCTGGCATATTAACGCGGTCTGTTCAAACTCCACTCTTTCTCGGCCCTCCTTGCCCAGGAGGACCTCCGAAGCTACAGTTTGGTAAAAACCCGTCACGCCAAATCTCCCTTTCTGCGGCGCGCTCAGAGAAGGCCCTGTTTTTAGATTACCGCAGGCTACCTGCAACACCGTGTAACATCTGTGGATCTGCTTCTCATCCGTCTGCTCCCTGCTTTTGCGCTTTCTTGTTTTTTTACGCTTTACGGATGTGAATAAAGGGCCGATGCTTTTTAAAAACGTGGAGATGTTAAAAGGCTAACTGTCAGTTACCTGAGGCCGGAATGTGTAACAGAACTGTCGGTCCCCACGTGGGAAACGCGCGGCTAGTCGAGAGAGAGTCGGCGATTAAAGCGTCCGATAGGCGCGACAGAACAAAGGGTGATTGATTGTGCTTTTTTTTTCGAGAGAAAGTGCGTCGGCGCTGTGCAGCTGTTGATGAGTAATAAAGTGTGATGATGGCTAACTGCTCTCTAACGATTAGCCCCTTAACCGTTTCCAGACAAAACCAATGTCGGGTTTGTTTTTAGCTCAAAGTGCCTTTCTCGCCTTACGTTCTTTCCTCTTCAGTGTTCTTTCCTCTCGTCCTGTAATCCCCCCCCCCTCCTTTTCTTCTTTCTTCACGTCTTCCTCAGACCCTCGCAGGTCCGTTAATCGATGCGTAACCTAGGCCCTTTCCTCTTCCTCTGGCTCGGCGTCTTTTTTCCGTTTTTGTGTTTGAGACCCGCGATTCGCTCCATCCATCATATCACCCCCCCCTCCCCCCCGATACGGGATTAGGTTGGCCTGTAATGACCCCTTTCGGCCGCCGCCGCGGGATTGGTGGGGAGGCCCGTCAGTCGGCCGGGGTTTCGCAGGAGGCCGCGGGGAGCCGGGGGCCGGGTGTGTTTTTCTCACGTTTCCGATCCCGGCGCTGTAAATAAGATTCCCGGGAGGCCCGGAGCCGGGATGGCTTACAGTAAAGGGGTGACTGCGGGGGGAAGTCGTGGGAATGTTGAGGGATGACTCTGCTTTCTTTTCTTTGAACAACTCATTCACAAGTCAGCTCTTAAGTCACCGGCAGGAATAATTGTTGTCCTATTTTTTTTTTTCTTTCTTCCTCCCTTAAATAGTTTCACAGCTGCAGGGAATCGTAGTGCAGCCCAGGAGTGTATGTGTGTGTGTGTGTGTGTATGTCGAGGTGTGTGTGTATGCGTGCACACGTATGTGTGTGTGTCTGTCGGGGAGGAGGGTGTGTGTGCTGTCTGTTGACATGTGTTTGTGTGCGTGTGTGTGTATGTGTTGAGGTGTGTGCGTGAGTGCTTTATTTTCTCAAAGTGCAGAACCTTGAATACTCCCCAGTGGAAAACGCTGACCCCCTCCTCCCTCCCTACGCCGTTTCTGAACGCTCGTCAGACATCTGGAAACAGGCATGTTTGCAGTCCCTCCATGACATGCTTGTGCTCTTTCTTGATTATATTATCTGGTAAAAGTTTTCTTTCTCCTGTGAGAAAAAAAAAAAAAAAACGCAGCAAGAAGTATGCGACCCTTGGCCTGTCAGGGGGTCAAGTGGTGATTGCTGATGTTGTCTCCGCTAAACACATGTTTAGTCCCGCGAAGCTCCAGCAGTTCCCAAAAGTTTGGTAACCATTAAGGTACTTCCTAAGTCAGTTCCGGAGTCAGGTCTCAGTGGATGCGATGAGGAGGGGAGGGCAGGGGAGGAGAGAGGGATGGATGGAGGGAGGGAGGGAGGGAGGGAGGGAGGGAGGGAAGGGGGGGGGGGGGTTAGGGTTGTGTCAAGCTGCTCGTAGCTCCTCTCCGCGCGGGGGGAGTGCGTGTCCGTCCGTCGGCCGGCGGAGACAGGGGGCGGGGCCGCGCCGGGCCGGAGGAAGCGCCACAGAGCGGCCATGTTGTGATAGAGGATCAGACGAGAGCGAGGAAGAGCTGTGAACTTTACGTGCGATGAAGGCCACGCCGCGTAGCCGGCCCGGGGGGAGGGGGGGGGGGGGGGGGGGAGGGGGGAGCGGGCAGGAAATGAAAGGATCATTTAGTTTAGGGAGAGAGAGGGGTGGCCGGCGGGGGCACGGCACAGACACAGACGCAGACACTCACACACCCCGCTTCCAGCCGAGCGCAAACACCAAAACAGAAAAACGAGGAGGAAATTAATAAGTCCGCGCCAGGCAACAAACAGCTCGCTTTAGTGGTGGTTTTTTTTGGGGCCCCAGTCCTCAGGGAGAGTGCTCAGTCCTGTTGTCTCCTCCCCTGGAGAAGTGTCGCTTTGCTTCTTTCTCTCCCTCCGTCCCCCTCTCACGCTTTCTTTTACTCTCCCTCTTTCTCTCCCTCTCTGTCCCTCTCTTTGTATCTCACTTTCTCTCCCTCCCTCTCTCATTCACTCTTTATCTTTTTCCCTCCCTCTCTTTCTCACTCTCTCCCACTCCATATCTCTCCCTCTCTTTGTATCTGTCTCTCCCAACCTCTCTATCCCTCTCGCTCTCTGTCTTTCTCTCTCTCTCTCTCTCTCTCTCTCTCTCCCCCTCTCCCTCTCTCCTGTCCCGTGCAGGGCTGTGAAATAGATTTGTGTGCGAGTGTTTTCTCGCCGTTTGAACCGTGAGACCGCGGCCTGGTTGCTGAGAGGGTGGCTGACCCGCCTGTCTGAAGGATGAATCATCGGCGCAGTATTTCACCCACCTCTGTCATCCGCCAAGGACTCAGCGTTTCCCCCGCGTCCGCGTTTATTTACCCCCGACGCTCGTCAGCGCCCACACAACACCCCCGTCACGCCGAACGCTAAGAGGCCCGCTCCTCAAACACACAGACATTCTGACGGGCCTCTCTGTTCCAGAACATTCTCCATTGGATGGAGACAGTGTGACTTGAAGGCGTTAAAGTGAGTAGTTTAAAACTACAATAGCAGCACCCCCCCCCCAAAAAGCCACATCACCCAGAAACTCTTAACGTCCTGCTCCTGGAACACACAGTCATTCTGACTCGCCCCTCTTTTTTTTTAGAACATACTAAATGCGGTAGAGACAGTGTGAGACAAAGGCGTTGAGGTGAACAGTTTAATACCTCCCCCCACCCCCAAAACCCACATCACACCAAAACACTAACATCCCTCTCCTGAATGACACTGCAATTCTGAAGGGCCTCTCATTTCTAGAACATTCTACATGGGATAGAGAGGGTGTGTGACGAAGGCGTTGAGGTGAACAGTTTAAAAACTACCACGGCACCACTCCCCCATCACACCAAAACACTAACATCCTCGCTTCAGTCATTCTGACCCGGCCTCTTTTCCAGAACCTTCTAAATGGTACGGAGACAGTGTGAGAAGAAGGCATTGAGGTGAACAGTTTAAAAACTACCACAGATCCACCCCCCACCACCCCCAAACCCCCAAACCCCCCATAGACCCCCCCTCCCCACCCCCCGGGGCGCCACGGCGCGCTGGAAGTCCTCCGGTGGAAGCAGGAAGCCGGGAGCGGGCGTGGCACCCCGGGCCTCCCCCGGACCCCAAACAGGCAGCATTACTCATCCCGCCATCGCGCCGCTCGGCTGACCCCAATTAGGGACGCTCTGTCTCTGATTAGGGCTGGCTGGGAGCGCGGCGCGGGGAGAAGAATGCGCCGTTTGTGCCTGTCCTCCCGCCCGGGGCTCGGACATAGACACCATTCTGCGTGGGGCGGCGGGGCGGGGCGGGGCGGATGAGCCCCCTGCTTCCTGCTCTGCAGACGCCCTTTTGTCCCCGAGAAATGGACGGAAGATGGGCACGGGGTATCCGGCGGGGTTTTGCCCTGCGCTTATCAAGTCCACATGCGGCCGACGTGCAGCTGTGGGGGAGGTAACGTGCTGTCGAATTTCAGCTGGGGTTCAGGGCGGCGTTTGCCCCAGTCGCCCCGGGGGTGAGGGGGTGTTGGGGTGGGAGGGGGGGTTTGGACTCCCTGTGTGACGATAAGTGGCACCACCTCGCGTTCTGTTCCTCTCCAGGAGAGAGAGTGATGGACGAGGTGCGAGTGCCCCTCAGTTCCGGAACATTCCTCCTGCTGGGCTGTCCCAACGTTATTGTAGCTCTGGCTGTGTGTTGATAGGTATGGCTGTAGCTATGGTGGGTCCCAATACGCGGCCCACTCCTCCGGCATGCGCACCGTGTTGTTGCGGCGGGGTTGGGATATCGCATGCCGTACGTAGTCGCCGATCCCGTCTGGGCGTAACGTGGATGGTCGCATCTGGTGGAGGACTACATTACACTACATTACATTACATTACATTACATTACATGGCATTTAGCAGACGCTCTTATCCAGAGCGACGTACAACGGAGTGCAGATCGAACACAAGTACGAGTGCGAAGAGGACTATTATGGACTGGCACGGTCGGCACCTAACTCATTCAGCACTTAAGCTAAATGAACGCCGGATGAACCTCTCGTCCTCGAACGGCACTGTCCCGCTCCGTGCCGTTTCTCTCGCGCCGTTACATAAAGCTGCGTCAGGACCCCGGTACGCGCGCGGACATTAATCCGCGTCTGCCGCCGGTGTGCTGGTATCTCCGTAGGTGCCGCTGCGGAGCGCGGTGTGTTTTTGTGAGGCCGCTGACATGCAGTCACGCTCTGGCTCTCTCCACACCTCCCCGCTGAGAAGATTAATACCCGCTGAGATTAGAGTAGGTTTGGGCAGCTTTATCTACAATGGTCTGTTTTCTTTTGGGGGGGTTTCGTGGGGGTGGGGGGGGGGTGGTGGTGCAGTATTACTCCCGGTAGGTGCTTGGAGTATTTTCACTGGTAATGACCGCATTAGCAATAAGGCCAAGCTGACGAGCTATCGCTCGCAGGCGCGGGGAGTATGTCGGTAACACGACCTTTTTGGGCATTTTGCTTGTTCAGCTGTTTCGTGCTCAAAAAAAAAGAAGTGTTGGTGAATGTCAGTCTGGCATGAGTTTTATTGTGCCCTGCTGTAGAAATGGCACAGTCGCGAGACGAGTGGGAATAAATGGCTGCCTCGGTAACAAAGGGAGATGCCTGGGTCAGCTCTTCTCCCTGTCCCCGCGCTGCTGAAAGTGGCACACAGTGTTTGTGAGGGAGGCTTGGCCAGAGGGGCTGTGCTCACACGGGGCACAAATGAGTGCTGATTAGGGAGCTTCACTGGCCCTGAGCCTAGCAGAGCCCCTGGTGTGAGCAGCCCTTTACCGCACTCTGTCCCCTGCCTGGCTCAGCTTTAGGGGGAAGTGTGTGTGTGTGTGTGTGTGTGTGTGTGTGTGTGTGTGTGTGTGTGTGTGTGTGTGTGTGTGTGTGTGTGTGTGTGTGTGTGTGTGTGTGTGTGTGTGTGTGTGTGTGTGTGTGTGTGTGTGTGTGTGTGTGTGTGTGTCCGGGGAGTGAGGTGTCTGTGTGTGTGTATAGGGGGGGTGTCTGTGTCTGTGTGGAGTGGGGTGTGTGTCTGGTTGTGTAAGGAGGGGGGGGGAGTGGGGTGTGCCTGTGTGTTTGTGTGGGCAGGGAGGTGGGGGGGGGGGGGGAGGGGGAGGGGGAGAAAAACATCTCTGCTAATGAAGACGGATGTGAGTAACACAGTTGGTCTAAACCCCCGTTTTCCCACTGCCCCGTTGTTCGGCCAAACGATACGCTCCCCTGGATGTTTGTTTGTTTCTCCTGGCTGTGCCGGGAAGGGCCCGCACCCCCCCGGGGCTCCTGCCGTCTCCACTCGTTAACGGCTTTAATGCGCGGGCGCTAATTAGCCCCGTTAGCGCCCCGCTCGGCCCGCCTCTTCCCCACATCCTGCGTTCATCATCACCGCCCCTCTTCCTCCTGTCCTCCGCTCGCTCGCTGTTGTGTTTTTCTTCTCGCTTCCTAATGGCTCTGGAGCTTTTTTTTTTCGGCGACGTGAGGTCGCGGCCCCCTTCCCGGGGCTTCGGCCCCACACCCTTCCGCGGCAGGCAGGGTGGCAGGCCTCTCGACCAGGGGGCCGGGGTGCGTGTTTTCGCGCCGCTTCGCGCTTTTGAGCCGAAGGAGCCCGAATGGCGGACGGTGGGGCTGATGAAGGCATGGAAAGGCCAGCGGGCAGGTCAGAGCCGGCTCGGCAGATCCCCGCGGCTCTTAGGGGGGCTAATGCGCTCTTTCACGAGGGCCTGTTCTGGATCTGAGGAGAGGGACATGTGGAGCATGTAATCTACAAATAAAGGCCTGCCCCCCCGCCGGCTCTTTGATTTGCAGCCCTCCGCTGCTATATTTGGTTCCGCCACATCAGAGTCTATTCAGTGACACTATTCAGGGACCATGTCGACTGCAGCGTTTCATCTGCACGCACGGCTTTATTCCGGCGCGGGGTCGGCCCCAACGCCAGCCGGAGTCGCCATTTTGGGGAGAATTCGTATTTTTTTATCGTTTTACTTTAAAAGTGCAATCATGCTATCTCGATGACCTGAAAATGAGATGAGAGGAAGCGACTGCGACTAAACTGAAAGGCTCTTCGGGGTCGGGTTCTGTAGGTAAAATATTACACCGTGTTTTCGAGGCGATGATACCCCACAATTTCTGACTGTAATTTCACTTTCCCTGCACTTACCTGTTTTCCTACCTGCTACGTGTGCTGTTGGACAAAACAATTCCAAAAACTTCTGAGGACCTTAATATTTTCAATTGGGCTCATTTGCATTGCAAAGCCAGTCCAATTGCGGCAGTCAGCACAAATGGTCAAACGGTCAAATGGTCAAAAGTTTATATGGGTCCAAATTTCTTTGTCCTCTTGGCTAGTGAATATTAATGAGGCTGCTTCTCGTCCAACCTTGCTCTCACCTCACTTCTCCCCACCTTCACTCTCCCGCTGAGCATCATGGTAAATGGTAAATGGTTGGCATTTATATAGCGCCTTTATCCAAAGCGCTGTACAATTGATGCTTCTCCATTCACCCATTCATACACACACTCACACACCGACAGCGATTGGCTGCCATGCAAGGCCCCGACCAGCTCGTCAGGAGCATTTGGGGGTTAGGTGTCTTGCTCAGGGACACTTCGAAACAGCCCGGGCGGGGGATCGAACCGGCAACCCTCCGACTGCCAGACGACTGCTCTTACTGCCTGAGCCAATGAGACGACTGCTCTCACTGCCTGAGCCAATGAGACGACTGCTCTCACTGCCTGAGCCAATGAGACGACTGCTCTCACTGCCTGAGCCAATGAGACGACTGCTCTCACTGCCTGAGCCAATGAGACGACTGCTCTCACTGCCTGAGCCAATGAGACGACTGCTCTCACTGCCTGAGCCAATGAGACGACTGCTCTCACTGCCTGAGCCAATGAGACGACTGCTCTTACTGCCTGAGCCAATGAGACGACTGCTCTTACTGCCTGAGCCAATGAGACGACTGCTCTTACTGCCTGAGCCAATGAGACGACTGCTCTTACTGCCTGAGCCAATGAGACGACTGCTCTTACTGCCTGAGCCAATGAGACGACTGCTCTTACTGCCTGAGCCAATGAGACGACTGCTCTTACTGCCTGAGCAGTGGGAATGGGAACCGCCCGGGCCCCCAGAGAGCGGCACAAGCCCGTGGCACCGCAGTGCGGCGCGGAGCGGAGCCGTGTCTGTCTCCGTGTGGCCGAGCGCTGGTGCTGAACGCGGCCCACCCTCGCCCCGGTCACCCTGCATCACTGTCAGCCACCCGCTAATTATGAGGAAACGCCGGGGCTGCATTAGGTAAATGTCACTTCACCACGCCAGTCTGGCTGCCTGCGGCCGGCTCCGGATCGGCCCGGGGTGTCGTTAGCAACACTGAGCGCGTCAGAGGAAGAGGAGGAGGAGGAGGAAGAGGCGCTCGCCCTTCCCTGCTGTCTCGCTGCGTCTGGCCCCAACACATCGCGTGTCGGGAGAAATGAGACCACACGGTTAACGGGAGGAGACCAGGCTAGCCTTTCTATCTGCTGCTTTTCCATGCTGTGGTGCAGATCCACATCTGGATACGAGGGCCCTGATATGGACTACTGCGAGGTGCCCCCCCCCAGACGTGTGCAGGCGACACACATAGAAAGGCACTCTGTTTCCCTCGCAGTCGCACTAAATAAAGCTTTTCCGCGACCTTTGACCTGCACTTGTACAGTATGCCCTCTGTGGCGCTGGAATTAGCGCTTTGGAGCGGCGCGTTGTGGCAGTTTCAGAATGATCTGCCGTGTGTGAGGAGGGGCGGGGAAGCTGAGTTTATTGTGCGCGACTGAGGGGCCGACTGCGGCTATAACCCCCTTCCGTGCCGTTCCTCTGCTGGAGGTTTTTCCTCCAGACAGAAATGTGACCAGGGCACAAAACCTTTCTGAGTGTGCTGTCCAGTAATCATCGTGGATGAATGACAGGAACGTCATTGGATTTGAATCGGTATCACGTGACCAGCATTGGGTCCAGTGTCCTGGATACAGAGATGCCACCGACTACTTGCCACTCCCATGTCAGGGTGAGAGTCATTATTGGCATTTTGGCTGACGCTCTTATCCAGAGCGACGTACAGTTGATTAGACTAAGCAGGAGACAATCCTCCCCTGGAGCAATGCAGGGTTAAGGGCCTTGCTCAAGGGCCCAACGACTGTGCGGATCTTATTGTGGCTACACCGGGATTAGAGCCACCAACCTTGTGTGTCCCAGTCATGTACCTTAACCACTACGCTACAGGCCGCCCACCTGATTGGCGGTTTCTGACTCTGATGGCTTGATGGCACTGCCGTTGACACTCCCCTTTTTGCCTTCTGGCACATTCCTCAGAACACACAGAACACTGTCTTGCTACACAATGTTATCCTTTTGTTCTCACGGACACTGAAGTGATAATAAAAAATTTAAGCAGCAGATAATGTTTAGTGCAGGACCCCATTTTAGGTTGCTCGATTTCAGGATGGGGTCGCCTGAAAATCTTTAAACAGATAAAATATAATTTGTGTCTCTTTGAAATATGTGAATGTGGGCCACTACATGATTAACATTACAACAACCCTTCTATAATAAAGCAATGAGGCAGGAGAGGTTGTGCTATATTTCCAGTGTAGTCGTACAAGATGTGTGTAGGTGGGGTGTTGGGGTTGTGTAAGTTTATGAACATTCATTTGGGCTCACATCAGAATAATGTTTGGGAACCCCTGGTTCAGTGTCTCCGCTGACTGGGAGATTGTGTCACAGAGGATGGGTATTCTCCCCGGTCAGAGCTCAGCCATGGCAGCCTTCAGCTCCTGTCCTGTGATTCTGGGCCAGTTTGCTCTAAGGAGTCCCAGTGCCACCGGACATGGCTTTGGCCGTCTCTTCATTTCTGAGAACGGGGCCAGGCAACTTCCTACTGTTGTTTAGCATGAATTCACAGAAATTCAGATTCAGTGTATCCTACAATACACCCTCCTATTATGTTATGTATAAATTTGGCCCCATTCAGTGTTTGGCATCTATTAAAAACCAGTTAACCCTTTTTTTTTCCCAAACATAAAAGCGGTCATAAACTCTGAACATAATAGGAGGGTTAAAAGCGGAACATCAGTCCAGGAATAGGGAGCACGTGGCCATTTGGCTAAGTCATTCTTTCTCCTCTTTCTCTCCACGAGGTCGCCTCGTTAATTGTCGTTGCGGATCGAGTGGCATTTCTTTGATAGTTTTGCTTTATTTGTCATATTGTTCCTCTTCGTGGTAGGGCACGGTAGGCATTTGGCCGCTTGCCCGACGTGTCACTTTGGGCGAGGGCCCTGTCTGTAGCAGTGTGCAGCGGACAGCTGATGGTCTGGGGCGGTACCGCTTCCAGCCGGTCGCTCCGATGTCCCGTCCGCCGGTGACACGCGAGACCGGGGGCGCTTTGGAGCCGTCGGAGGGCAGAGCACCGGATCGTGTACCATCAGCGTCACGTTTCACGCCGGGACGACGAGGGACATCGATCGCCCTCGCCGTTGTGCTGCCGCCTCAAAATGGACGCCGATACGGGCACCGGTTTCCGCCATTACGGCTCCGACCCGCTTGTGTTCGTGCGTGGTTTTTGTGTGCGCATCCATGCTAACGTGTGTACTTGCGTGTGTCTGCGCTCGTGTTCTTTCACGCATTCCTCAGCCTCCAGTGAACAAGGCTCCATATGCGTCTCCTACGTTATGCTTCATTATCCATTATGTTACTTTACATTATCCAGTGTTGCTCATAGCCTTGGCGGTCTTACATCTTGCGCAGTCTGTAATCTTTTGTGCGCTGCTGTACCTCTACTGCAGTAATTAAGGTAGAGTACCGTGCTCATGTGTAGTACAAGAGTGCCTCTTGTTGTCTTGCTCGCCACTCCAAATTGCGTTCCCAGCCATACACAGAGCAGCGCCGCCTTCCACCGTACACATGGCGTCCATTTTGGCCTGAAACCCAGGGCCCTCTGAAATAAATAGATGGGGAAATTAGAAGGAAAGCCAGCTAAAACGCAGAATGCGCGGTCGCTGCCAATTTACTGTTGCCTTTTGTAAAGCGGCCAAATTACACAGTCCCCGAGTTGAAGAAAGGCCTGATTAAACTTTGGTTTTCTGCATCCTTTTGAAGTCTCGATTAGCCCGTGTGCCATTAAATTAGCGATAACATACTACCTAAAAAAAAGAAACCAGGCATTCGCGGTACAACGTGGGTCCATCTTCGTGGTTTTTTTGTTTAATTGACAAAAGAATATATGCCTTTTCTGGATTTTAGCGTGATACAGAAGTAGCGGAGGGTTGTTTAGTCAGGAGAGGGGCGGGTGCGGTATCTCTTGGAGTCTCTTGGGGGAACATTGCAGAAAAGCTGCTTTCCAGTACAGTGTTCCACGGTATAATGAAATATCTCAACCCAAATTTGACATCTCTCCTGAACTCACAGCTTTCCTCGAGCTGTTCTTGTTACTGAGGGTCTCTGGTAGGATGTAGTTTGTAATTAGATACAGATGTTGCCATGGCAGCTCCGCCAGACTCTGTTGTTTTAGCCTATGCAGAGTCCCCCCTACACACGCCCCCCCCTCCACTACTCTGAACTCACTTTGAAACCTTCCCAGAATGCTCTGCCTGCAGTGTGATACGTTCCGAGTCGTGCAGTGCCCATGAGAGGAAGGTAACGTTTTGAAAGAGGCCTAAACTTCTTTTTTGTGTGTAATAATAATATACGGTAAATTACTTTCTAACATATCCATGTAATTCCCTGACTTATTTTTTTAGTAATTGAAGAATTAATTTTATTGTATTAAAGTGGTTATATTAATTTTCTTCGTACAGGTTATGATTGGATTTGAGGGACCAATAGTGTTTTTTTCCTGTGTGTGATATTGTTCTGGCAGGTGCTGCTGTGTCAAAGTTGCCCCCCCCCCCCACATACCTCTCCAAAAATACGTATTTATTGTTATATGATTATGGATTCATGGGCTATTATATCACGGTCTTGGCATTCTTGTAAGTATTGGAAACATTTTGTCATAGAATAGCATTGCAAATCATTCATGTGTCTGAGTAATGGAAAGCATTATCAAAATGAGCACTGTACAGAAATGTAGTAACATGGCAGTATACTGACAAGAACAGGCCAGTTAGCCCATTTAGCTTCGTCATTAGCCATATTAGCGATATGTTTTCTTTTCTTTAGCATAACTGCAATGATAATAATTCTCAAATGTGATATTCCATCAGTGTAGGATGAAAACGTCGCTGCAGTCGATTCTAAAGCGGACACACAAATGAGCAAACCAAGAGGCTTGTGAGGACAGTGTGATGAAATCAGTGTGTGAACGTGACGGGTAGGAACCCACTGAGCGAAGACCTTATTTATTCTCGCAAGGCATCGGTGTTGCATAATTACTTCAATTACATCACATCCTGCCCGGATGGCCGCTGAAGTGCCATTAATCATCCTGCCCTCTCCGGAGAGACCTGAGTCTGATGTCATGGCAGTACGGTGTCAGACTCTCGAGGTGGGTCGGTGTCGACACCTCTTCGTTCTAGGGGGGACGCCCTTCACGTTGTGTGTATGACTGCAGGGGACCGATATCACACGTGTGACCAAACTCATTCTCTCAAACACGGTTGTGACACTTCGGTTGCGTTGGCGAGGCGGGATTGGGGGTTAGTCGGGGAGAGCGGAAGACCCGGTTCTGTCGTAGCTGACGGTAAACAAGATTCTCCCGCTTCGCGTAATGATTAATTTGGCAGCTCCGGGAGCCTGACTGCACGGATAATAAGGCGGGGGTATTTTACGCTTTGGGCTTTCGGGTTCTGTGACAGATTACGGACTCTAAATACGCCCCTGTCTTCAGGACGGTTTAGCAGTCGGCGTTTCCATAATCTAACAATGTTTTCAGGCCCGGCCTCCTGAATATGAGAAGCTTAGCATTATGTGTGATGATTAAATTGTGTTGAATTGTATAGTTTTTGTTGTGTTTTGTACTGTTGAGATAGTTCAGGCGTCGGGAGTGGGAGTTTTGACATCATAATAACATCGGGCTTGTTTGAAGAATGGCGAGGGCTTGAGGGAGAAGCTGTGGCTTTGACTCGGCCGGATATTCCTCAACACCTCCGCTTTGCAGGCTTTTCCAGGAAAAAGATGTTGAAAATTGGTTTGAGGATCAAAGAAAGGCTTGGGGATATGGATATTTTTAACCCGAAAAAAGTATTTCTTTACCCTTAGAAACAAGAAAAAGGGTGTATATCAGTGGTAAAGCATGAGTCTGTTCACAGCAAGTAAAGTCTGTCTTAACGAGGGTTTTATAATATCTTACTAAAATCTTATTAATGTTTTATGTGAAGTAGAAAATAAGATACTGTTTTGTTGACAAGTGAAAGGTTCTTCCCCAATGGTCAAATCTTGAAACAAGTCAAAACCTTCTCACCTCATTGACAAAAGCTTTCTCATATCTAGGAAAGACTAAATATGAGCCTAAAATTTACTTCTTTTTTGCTGGCACACTGCTAAAGGCCGGTTCCGTTGTCATTCTGAAATAAGATGAAATCACCCATTTTTCGGGTCAGAATGGTAGCTGTAGCACCTTATTCCCACTGAATCCAAAAGTGTGGCTCATCTTGAGACAAACAGACAAGGATGAATGAACAAAGATTTATTTCAAAATAAATACTCTGACCGGAGTGCATGACTCCATACTTTATAATCCAGGGTACATTTTAATCTAGTGAAGATGTACGCTATACTCGATGAAGCGAGTCCTCGTGAGTGTGGAATGTGCCGGAGTGGGTGTACGTGCCTCGGAGCGTCAGAAGCGGGATGAACGAGGATCCGTCGGACTCGTCTCGGTGCGACGGGAGGCATATGTGTCTCGTCCGGGGGGAGCGGGGGGGGGGGGGGGGGCTCCGTTCCCTGACCCTGGAAAGGTCTCTCCCTCACCACGGGCGTCCTTCGCCCCTAGCGTGCCGCGTCACACTCCGTTGCGGTCCGCTCGCCGTTCGGCGAGACGGGAAGGAGGTCCCGCGTTCAAATCTGACCCGACCAGGCTAGGGCTTTCATCTTCCATTTTCTATAAAAAAAAACAAGTTGGTGTGATTGAGTCTGTGGGGAAGAGGTGCATGAACCCCATTTTGTATTGCGTTTTACTACTGAGGATCTGGTTAGGATCAATAATATGGCAAGTAACAGAACTAGGGAGGCAGCCTGTACCCTAGTGACAAAGGTACAGGACTGGGACTTGGAAGGTTGGTGGTTCAAACATTTGTCCCTTGCTTTGTCAAAATCAGCTGTCACTTTGGATAAAAGTGTCAGCTAAATAACTCTAATGTAAAATAACTGTCATGTATCAGTGCCAATAATCTTGAGCCTTCCCCTAAATGTGTGATTGTTATACAGAAAGGACACAGAAACTATATTAAAAAAACCTCCAGAAAGTGAACTATCCCTTTAAGCGCCATTTTGAAGTCATGCAGCAGTTAAAGGGATACAGTAGTTTGTTTTCTGTGTGTTGTGGTCAGTGATGGAGTGGCCATTATCTATCTGCAGGTAAAAAAAAACAAAAAAAAGCACAGTTGTGTGTGTGTGTTTATCGTGGGAAGTGGACTGCCGAGGTCTGACATCATTGGATCCGGTTCTTACCGGCCCAGAACGGGTCCGGGGGGGGCGGCTTTGATCAGCTTCAGCGTATTCATGGTGAATGGTTTTCAGCAAAGAATTTTTTAATTAGCTGCACCTTTTATTTTGAATGGATTTCATCTACAATGAGAGATTCCTCCTTTCAGCTCAGGGTTGTGCTTCAGTTGCTGAGGGGTCAAATGCATTTGTTGCTCCGTTAGATAAGGATATGGGTTTTTCGAGAGGAACACTCGTGGCATATATTGCTCATGTACTCCAACCGACAATTTTATTCTTCTGGGGCAATGGGTCATTTTCTTTGCGGCTATGTTATTTTGACATGTAGAGGCGCTTAGCTATTTAAACATTTTCAGTGGCACTGTTTTCCTGCAATGAGGCTAACCGGGGGTTCTGTGTGTTCCGGTTTTGCTTCTTCTAGCCCCCTGCCTTTGGGAAAACTAGAGTGAGAACTGCACTTCTTTTTTGCAGACCCTAATACACCTGATTAGTGTATTCCAGCACCAGAGATTGCCTCTGATATCAAACACATGGTAGCGTTTATGAAAGGCGGTTCAAAATGAAACCGGGAGGATCAAGCGTTTTAATGTTAAAACCGTGTTTTTATTTTCTCTTTGAAAAGGGAGGATTTTAGCTTTGAGAGGAAGGGTTGGGGGTGGCAGGGGGGGTGGGGGGGCGGTGCAGGGCATGCTGTGGGAACATTCTTGAAGAAGTGCTTCCGTGGCTGTCACAGGACACAGGTAATAGGTAATACCCTCAGCGACTGGGGGTGGTGGTGGGGGGGTTGGTCAGTTCACTCGGTCACAAAGGCCCATTCAGTGGGTTTTCAGAGCCTGCCGCACCTGGGCGCACCATCAAGGGTGGGGGGGGCGGGGGACTTTGATAATTGGGGGTTTGAATTCTTTAAGGGTGGTAGTTGTGCCATGACACTTCCAAAGGCCTGAATCATCCATTTCACTTGAACAATGCATCTTTGTTTCTATTGAAATGAGTATTTTATATGTGGAGTAAACAGTGCAGACCGTAAGTATTTGGACAGTGGGGCTATTCTTGTTCTTTTGGCTCTGTACTCCAGCACATTGGATATGAAATGAAATAATGATTACGAGGTTAAAGTACAGACTGTCACCTGTCACCACTTTTTATACAGCCCCCCCCATTTTAGGGGACCAAAATGAATTGGACAGTTTTATATATCCTGTATATGTATATCAGTATTTTACAAAAGCTGAGCCATTTAAGCGATTATTACTGTTAAGCCGTGCGGCTTGGTTTGACGGGTTAAAGTTCGGTCGCCTTCCCTCCTCGCTGTAGACGAGAATAAGCCCGGCTTCGTCCGTTTGCTCTTTGTTTTCCTCTCTCTCTCTCTCTCTCTCTCTCTCTCTCTGAGCGATTGAGCGGCTTCCTCGCGAAATGATTTCATCTCGTCTCGCTCTCGCTCTCCGCTGTCTTCACCTCGTTCCGTGGCTCTGCAGTCCGTCAGCGCCAATGGGAAGTGACAGCTTCCGTCCTGGAGGGGCGCTTGGTACAACGACTGCTCGGCCGAGCGGCCCCAAACCCCCCCCCTCTTCCCCGTTCCCCATCCCCTATCTTCCTCCCCAGATCATACCCCCACCCCCACACCGCTGGTCTGAAACCAGCAGAATTCACATCCCCCCCCCCCCTTATCAAAGAGCTAAAGTAAACCAGCAGAAATAAAGGGAACCCCTTGAGAAAGTATGTTTCATATACAGTACGTCATATACACGGCCACAGCCTCTTATAATCATGTTACTTGAGCGCTCTCCATTCGAGGCACGTATAATTAACATACTGTAAACGTGGGTTTTAAAAGATCGTTCCCTGCCACAGAATATCCACAGGTGGGTATCGACATATTTTCCTTTAATTTTATCCACATGCTGTTTTTGGTACAGTGCACTGCTGCCCTGTTTTTAAAAGTGATTTAACAGGTAAACAGTGCGCTAAAAATTCTCTCCCTTTTGCGTAAAGGGGAACGACGTGTAAGAATAACATGGCGAGGGTGAAAGATAATCACGGCGGTCTCCTCTCGCGTTGCCTCCTCTGCCGCAAAACCACCGAAGGGGGGGGGGGGAAAGGGAGGGCCGGGATGAAAGTGTCCGAAGGTCTCGTTAAAATAAATAGCTAATCTCTGGGAGCAGCGAGGTTAACCCCACCGGTTGTTTTAGCTTTGAAGCGGAGGGGCAGTCTTGTTAATTGTCAGAGCCCGGCTTTGGCAAAGGTGGTAACAATTTAACAAGGGCCGTAGAACCGCAGGGGGCCAGTCGCGTATCAGGTGTTCGCAGATGTTGTGCCTGGCTGGCAGGAGAGGGAGGCAGCAGGCGAGCTCTCCAGACCAAGAGGCCCGGCTTAACAACCAATAATTCTTTGTTTGCTCAGCCAATCGGTCCGTAATTGGCTGGGAGGTTAACATAAAAGGTGCTGATTGGACAGCTGGCCCTGGTTGATGCTATTTTTTACTGTATGCTGCCAGACAGACACTCGCTGTCGCGCTGCTAGTGTCCCTCTCCCCCTCTCTGAGGCACAGGTTACAGCTGGCCTTCTGTGCAGCTAACATGAGGACACAGTCCTGTTCTGGTCAGCAGAGGTCACGTCACAAAAACATTTTCTTTTTTAACCTTGGATGCTTTGTCTGGTGTGCCACATTTATTTGTAAACTTTTTGTTCGTTTCGTGTTGTTTTGTCTGAACCCGGTGGTTTTGCCCACTAAGTGTTCCGTGCTGCTCCTCTGGCGGTCACCCCTGGTTTGGTCTCATGCTCTCCAGGTTAAACATTAGCATGTTCTGGCCTCTCCCCCCGACCGGGCCAGTGCTGAGGCAGCAGTCTGAGCGGGGCTGCACGCACTTTTCTCACACAGAGCTGACCAACCGGGCCTCTCACTCTCCTGTTTTGCAATGCGGTATTCCTCTCCTCTACGTTGCCCTCTGCAGCCAAAAACCCACCGCCGCTGTGATTGGAAACTGTTAAAATGACCCCCTGACAACACCAGCCCCCCCCCCCCCAACCCGCACCCACCTCCCACAAAAATAAAAAAAATCATTTAAACATAATTGCTCTTGAATTTCAAACATGCCGAGTCCAGAAACCTCAATGGTTTGTTTACATTGTGCAGAAATCACAGCGCCGTGTGAATAGTCAAGGCTGGGGCGAAACGCTTACAAGGTTTGGACGAGAACGGCGTTTTTAGCCGAGTAATTAGAGGTCGGAGGCTTGAAATGCAATGCTCTCTGTAATTAAACGCACTCATAGGACTTGGCTCCGGCCTTCGATCCCGGTGCGCACGGGTCCTGGAAATGACATTTCTGTTCGGCGTTTCTCAGTTTTCGTGGCCCGACCCGAAAAACAAAAGGCTCGCTCGCGAGGGCCTCGGCGGGTTGTTGCTGGCGAGGCCCTGCCGCGCCTTTCCGTGTCAGTGACCGAGCCGTGTGACCGGGCGCGCTTGTTTGCGTGTGTGGGCGGGGGTGGGCCGGCCCTTCAGGTTTTCACAGTTTGTTTTAGTTCATCGGTTCGAGTGGCCGATCCCAGACCTTGGACTCAATCATCGGGGAGGGGGAGGGGGTGGGGACGTTGGGTGGATGGCTGAATACGGTGAACCCCTGCTCGGTCGGTTGAGGGCCGCTGTGTTAACCCTCCGCGGGGGCCCCCTTTAGCAGCGCTGTGATGTGAGACCCCCAGTGTGCACAGGGCGTGCCATCGTGTCACCGGATGGCTCTTTTCTCTCAATGGCTCATTTCGGTCCTTAATCACCAAAAAATGATTTCCACATGAACTCTGTAAGATATACAGAGATATATTCATAGAATTGCACAATACCAAACAACCTTATTATTATTATTATTATTATTATTATTAACAACAAAATACATTTGTATTATTATAATACAGTCCCACATTGTACATAAGCAACCTACTGAACAATATTAAATGTTAATGTCAGTTTCTGATTGAGACTGACAGCCTGGCTAGGTGCCAGGTTTATGTGAGTGCAGTGCATTAATCATATGTACATACTTGCCACTCTTGGTGCAAACAAGGCTTACTGGACCCTCACTGAGTGACTGTCTGTGCTCACCACACTGTGAAAACAAGAAAAAAATGGGGACAAAATGGAATTTATTAATTGCTTTTCTTCAATTTTGCTATGGAGGTAAGACATGCAGGAGTTTATTCGATCCCGGAAGTGAGTTGCCATCAAATTAAATAAATTGTATTGCTCTGTGCAAATACTGTTTTTCATAGTTATAAAGAATTGTATTTTTTGGGCAGATTCTCTTATTCAGTGCTTCTTACAAGGATAATATATTCGGTACATTTAATATGCCATCCCAATAGAGCATCACAACATGACTGCAAGTCTAAAACTTTTAATAGGAAAGTTAAACAATAATAATATATTGAAATGTAAGCAAAAAAAAAAAAAAAAAAAGAACATCGACAAGCAAATTGCACCATGTAAGACTGAAAGTAGAATCTATAAGAGGCCTATAAAAGCAACATTACCTTAACTCACAGGGGTTCATCAGTGCCAAGAGATTGATAAGAGCAGCATTATGTTACATCATACTGCTATACCTATAGTGGTTAAGGAAACGGCTACATTGCACTGTATGGGAATGGCTTTAAACGTCTGAGTGAGCAGATTCGATGGGTGTGATTTATAGAGTGGCAGTTGTAAGAGATATTCTCTCGAACCACTCCCCTTGGCAGACCTGGGTTACGTTCGTGATTGTTTTGGATTCAATCACTTTTCTATGCTTGATTGGTCTTACTTGGTGCGCTTGAGCCAACCGAGAGGACCAGAAGTTGGGGTTTGCGCGTTTTGAGAGTATTCCTTAGGTTACAATACTTTGGGAAAAGCTCAGTAAAGCGTAGAAAAGTATTTGAATCCGAGACGATTATGTGTTTTACCCCAGGTCTGCTCCCAGGAGAGAGGGCGAACGGGAGGGGAGAGGAGTTGATGGGGTGAAGGGAGAAGAGAAGACTCTTCCCCCCCCTCCGTCCAGGCTGTTATGTGGGATCTGAAAAGCGCACCCATCATCTGTAATCGCATTGATCCCTAAACCTGTTAGCTGAGCAGGCCATGCAGGGGGCTGGATCTGTCTGTGCAATATTAACCTTCTCTCCCCCAGCCTCCCACCTCGGGGATTTGGCGGAGGAGACGTGTCCGAGGAGACGCGTTAATTAGCCCGTTTCCCGGACGTGTCATGAAAACGTCATAAAATAAGACGTATGACCTTGTTAATGTTTGTTTGGTCGGTCTCGTCCTTGGCATTGCGATATAAATAAATGTCCTGTTTGCCTTCTTCCTTCTTTTTCTTGTGCTTTCTGTCTGTGCATCTTCAGTATCGGATAGTCTGGAGTGTGTGTTGTGTGACTGTATAACTATCTCTCTCTCTCTCTCTCTCCTGCATGCCTTCTCATTTCCTTTTTGTCCATCTTCCTCTGTCCCCCCCCGTATGTTCATCTGCCTCTATCCTGTTTCTTCTCACGTCCTCCCTCCGTTTTATCCTCCCACTCTCTTCCTCTTTATCTCTCTTTCCTCCCCTCTTCATCCATCTCTCCTTTTCTCCTCCCCCCATTTCTGCATCTCTTCCATCTCTCGTCTCTCCTCCTCTTTTCTCTCTCCCTCCTTCTCTCTCCCTCCCTCTCTCCCTCTCTCTCTCTCTCTGTCTCTCTCTCTCTCCCTCCCTCCCTCCCTCTCTCTCTCTGCCTCCCTCTCTCTCTCTCTCTCTGCCTCCCTCTCTCTCTCCCTCCGTCCCTGCCTCTCTCTCTCCCTCTCTCTCAGTCCCAGTGGGGGTGTTGTTTATAGAGCATTATAATTTATAACTGAATAGAGTGGATTTAATTTCAGCGCAGAGGCTCGCCAGCAGGGCGCCAGGCTCCAATCAGAGGAATCAGCAGAGCTGCAGGCCCGTCTGAATGGAAAGTATTATCAGCGGCCGCAAACGGACACTGTTTCTCCTTAAACAACTCCCCCGACGCTCGCAGACCCCGGCTTCTCTTTCATTCATCTCTTCTGGTTACCGGCCCCGCCATTGTCCTTCGGCGGCACTTCCGCACATTCCCCGCATCGCTCCCTCTCCTCCGTCTCCGTTCCTCCTTTCTTCCCTTCCTTTTTCCTCTTCCCCCCCCCCCTTCCCTCTCTCTGTGTAGCGTTTCGTTTGTTGTTTTTTTGACTGCTCGTCTGTTTTTATGGTATTGTGTGTTTGTAGTACTGTACAGCCTCGAGGTTTTCATTATTTATTTTGTGTGAGGTCACCTTTTTCGTTCGCGTTTCTGTTATAGATTCTGTACAATCTCTTTTGCCATCTGCGTTGACTTTAATTGTCCTTGTAAATGGTATTTATATAGCGCCTTTATCCAAGCGCTGTACAATTGATGCTTCTCATTCACCCATTCATACACACACTCACACACCAACGGCGATTGGCTGCCATGCAAGGCGCCGACCAGCTCGTCAGGAGCATTTAGGTTAGGTGTCTTGCTCAGGGACACTTCGACACAGCCCGGGCGGGGGATCGAACCGGCAACCCTCCGCCTGCCAGACGACTGCTCTCACTGCCTGAGCCATGTCGCCCTTGTATGAGTAGGAAAAGACGAGAAAGCGGACTGGAACAGTCAGTGCTATCTTTCAGAATGATCTGCAGTTTCTCACCCCTTCCTTTCCTCCCGCGCTCGTACGAACACCCCGGGTTCCTCTCCCCGTGTGTAAATCACGGCTGCACCGTCCCGCTCGTGTGGAAGTCTCGTTTGGTTGGCGGCGACCGTTCTGCGTAGTTCCTCGAGCGTTCGCGGTGAGCTTGGCACCGGCGCGCTCCTTGGCGGCGGTCGCCGTTAAACCCGAGCCCCTTTGTTTCACCGCCGTTAATTCTTTTCCATTTCATTCCCCCCCCCCCCGCCCCCTTGTGTCTTTCTTTGAAATCTTCATATTTGGCTTTGGTCTCCGTCTTTCTTTACCCACCCGTCCCCCCCCGCCCCCCACCACCACCACCCCACCACCAAACCTTTAAGAGTTGAAATTTTCCGCCCATAAATCTTGATTTGCATGTCTGCCCTGCCGGTGACGTTTCTGTGTTGTGTTTTCTTTTTCTTCTCCTCTAAAGTAGTTACGGGGGGGAGCCATCCGTCTGCCTGGCAGGTAGACTGGCTCATCCTTGCATCCCCTGCACCAAGAGTAATGATATTTAAACATAGCGCCATTATCGCGGCTTTGGGGTGGGGGGTGGGGGGGGTGGCACCGCGGCTGTCGCTGGGAAACACTCCGCTGCACACCTCCTCAATCGCACGGAGCTCACACTCTGTTTTTGTTGCGTCCCCTCTTGGACAGAGCCCTGGCCCCTGGCCTCTGCTCAGGAAAGATTTCTCCACCTACTGGGACGCGGTATTCCATTCCCTCACGAACATGATATTTATGCGATGTACATGTGTGGGTTATTGATCTGTTGCCGGGGTGAGGGGGGGTGGGTGGGGGGTCACGGGCCTGGTTTCATTCTCTGGTTTCTGGGTCTTGAACATGATGTCATTAGTTTTGAAAAGGAAGTCATATCTCTTCAGTGGTAGATAACCGTTGGCCACTGTGTGGCCTACTTTTGAGAGCCAGAAGCTGTGCAGATCTGATGAGGAGGTCTAATAGTGTGGCTGTGATAACACTACAGTGACTGCACTGGGAGCCTCGTGCATGTATGATAGGGAAGTCATTGTTTTAACACTTCCTTTCAACATTTCATTTTACTCTGAAATTGCTCAGGTTTGATCACATTATGCACCCAGTTTATTATTATGTTTGGGGTCTATTTGACCCCTTTCAGTGTTTGACATCACTTAAAAACCAGTTAACCTTTTTTAAATTTTGATACTGTATGACTTTTATAATTTTCTAATTTGGTGGGATTAAACATTAACTAAACATAAAACTATGTTTTCAAGTCCTGTACAAACACAAAGGTGTTGTGTGGGGTTATCTTTACCCTCTGTAGCTGTATAAAATGTAAGAACCATTTTTATTTTTGTTTTATTTTGGTGGCACTTTCCTATACAGGTATCAAACTTTCACTTACCTCAGGCTCTAAAATGCGATATTTCTCACAGATTTTTTTTATTTTACGGATAAAAGGTCAGTCATTTGGGAGACAATAAGAATTCAAATTCTTGGACCCCGAACATAAAAACGGCCGTTTGCTGTGAGCACCGTGTCACCGCCAGCGCTTACTCTCGGTGTGGGCCGGCGCTGACGTCCCGGGGACTTCTGGGAGCTCGTTTCTGCGCCGTGATTGATGGCGGTGAGGGGCGTAGGTCGCCCCTGCGAGGGCCTGCAGGTGATTACGGGCCGGGGCCCCTGGTACAGTAATGAATAAGGGCGTTTGACCCCGGCGGAGGAGCGGGGCCCCCGCCAGGGGCCCTTTGATGTGGACGCACCGCCGATGCAGGCGCGCGTGGGCCTGACGAACGGGCGGCCATCTTGCTGAGACGGAGGAAAGCGCTGCTTCTTCAGCCCCACACGCTGACGAACGGGCGGCCATCTTGCAGGGATGGAGGAAAGCTCTGCTTCTTCAGCCCCACACGCTGACGAACGGGCGGCCATGCTGCTTCATTTACAGTAATTAATACCCTGCGCTTACGCGGACCTTCGACGGGAATCTGTTTTCCCTCTTATTTTATGTGCTGGAATGACTGTAGGTCAGAGGGAATGCCTCTTAGCTGATGAAGAAGTACACATGAATGAAGTAAATAAATTGTTACTGTAGATAAATGTGCTTTTTTTTTTTTATTCTAAAAGCCTGTTGGATGTTTTAAAACCACCGTAAGTAAAATGGTTAATGTACAGTGTTTCTCTGTGAAATCCGTGAAAAATGAGGGGCATTTTGGGGGCCATTTTGATTATCCAGTGCCTCTGAGCATTTTTTTAAACGAGGCAGGCTGCGGGATACGGCTCTCTGAGGAGAACCGAGCGGCACGCCACCGTCTCTGTCACGCCAAAAGCGGCGGAAGTGTTCTCTCCTCTCTTTCTCTCTCACTTTTTTACATACCCATTCATCGTCTGTACTTTGTGTCTCTTGAAAGATGGAAACATAAACAGAGTAAAGCCCCTGGCTGCCTTTTAGCGAGTCGTTAAAACGTGTCGGCGAGAGATTCGGAACGAAAATATCTCGACGTCGCTCCCCGTCGCGCCCCAAGCAAGACGTATCGAAAAATAATCCAGTAATCTGGAGTGTCGGACTCTGTTTGTCTCCGAGTAACCTGAGTGTTTGGGGATGAGGCCAGAAGAGAGCAAATCACTTTTTAAAATGTCAGTGCAGTTAATGACCTCCTGGCTCCCCTGCCAGCTATCAAAGGCGTAGCGTTAGCGTTAGCATAGCGGCTAGGGCCTGACCGGGGAAGGAGGGGGGGGGGGGGGCAGTTTGGGCTTTTATTTATAGTTTGTACAGTTTCACTTAAGCCAAGTTTATGAAGTGTGAAGGCTTTCTGCTTCCACGCCGAGGGAGCCCTGCCAGAGACGGGATGGGAAAAATATAGGGTGTCTACCAAACCTGCCACCTCGCCCCCCGATCAACCAAGCCCAGTTTACTCGTATGACCAGCGAGTAATGTGCTGTAATTCCTTTCAACATCAGGCTCCAGCCTTCCGTCTGAGGTCTAGCAGAAGTTGTTATTTAAATGAAGGTTCTGCTTTTTATTGAGGAGTTCTGGTTGAGGCGGGGGGGAAGGGTGGGGGTTGGTGGGGGGATGTTGTAGAGGCTCGTTGGGAGCCCGGAGCCCCTGATTGGAGAGCGTGGAGAGCGTGTGTGATCTGCCTCAGAGATCAAAACGCGCACTTGATGGATGACAGAGAGGAGGCTGGCAGAGGAGGGAGTGCCCTGTTGCTCCCAGCCTTGAATCATTGATCAAGGTCATTCTCAGTTCATTAAATTCTGCTGAGAGACCTCTCTGTTTTAGCCTGTGCGTACACACTGAGACACACAGAGCACACACACACAGCACACACACACACACAGACACACAAACATACATGCGCACACACACTCACTCACTCACCCATGCATACCCAAGCGCACACTCTCACACACACACACACACACACACACACACACACACACACACACACTCACACACACACACACACACACACTTACATTCACACCCCACACACACGTACTTACTCATGCATGCGCATACCCGCACACAAGCACACACCGCAGGCATGCGTGCACAAAGGCACACACTCAGACACGCTTATCCATGCATGCACACGCACGTACACACAGACACACATTTATGCACAAACCACAGGCATGCATATACACACACACACACACACGCGCGCGCGCGCGCACACACACACACACACACACACACACACACACACACACACACACACACACACACTTGACTGGGCATACACATACACATACACGCATGCACGCACTTTGACTGCGTACCACGGCTGAAGCACGCACAGGACACAGCCCTCTCCCCTGCTGTTCAGCCTCACTCATGCGCTAAGCTGTATGGTACTGACAGTTTCTCACAGAAACAGTTTCTTCATCAGACGAAACCCCCCCCCCCCCCCCCCGTTGCATAATAGGAGAACGATCATAGCACACGTCTGAATATTGCATATCCTCGGTCTGTCCTGAGTGCGGGTTCATGAAGCCAATGAGAGAGTGCATTTAGGCCAGCGTAGGAGTGGCACCCGAACACCCTGCTCACCTCGTTTGATCTTGCTAGCAGATGTAACAAACAAGGCCGGCAGACAACCCGTCCCCTGGTTAAACACAAGTGTCGGGTCTGTTTGCCATGCTTATTTTCGCAAGTCACATTCTTCGTGAAATCGGGCCACGGTGGCAGTAGCTTTCCGTCAGAGGAGCCATTTTGTCACTGCCCTGATGGCACCCAGTTATTATTTGTTATTTAGCTGATGCTTTTATCCAAAGCGACTTGATTAGACTAAACAGGGACAAACGAGGCTAAGGGCCTTGCTCAAGGGCCCTGCTCAAGGGCCCAACGGCTGTATGGATGTTATCGTGGCTACCGGGGCTTCAACCACCAAGCCTCCCAGGTCCCAGTCATGTACCTTATCCGGCAATCCCGATGGGGTACATTGTGTCACATCGCTACAGGAGCCGGTAATAGATGGGGTACATTGTGTCACATCGCTACAGGAGCCGGTAATAGCATCACGCTTTCTCCCGAGCTCTCACAGGACGTTCTTCGCCCCCCGTAATCCGGCCCGGTAACGCGTCTCCGGAAGCCGGCGGTGAAAAGCGGTCTCCAGGTTTACACATGACGTGGCACACCTTCTCCCCCATCTGTCCGGGCTCAGGACGGAGGGGGGAAAGCTGGCTGTCATGCGAGGTTAATACAGCCGGGTGCAATTGGGCAAGCGCGGAGCATCTGGCCACCGCCCGAGGAGAGGTGCGGCGTTCGCCCTCCGCACGGACGCGCTCACGCCTGAGAGGGCCCTGCTCACGGCCAGATACCGCCTCGGCTGTAGCGTCTACGCGGCCGCGAGGTCAGGGCGGGTGTCCAGACCTTGTTTCCAGACTATTCCCTTGTCGCGCCTAAGCGACGTTTTTCGACGTCTTGACTCCTCCGTCTTACGAAACCGCCTGGCGTAGGGTGACACGTGACCGTTGGCTTGATGGGCTTGCTTTCATTGGACGGTGTGGGAAAGGCAGCCATTTTGTTTCTGTCCAACCTCTCTTGCATTGCAGCGGACAGTTTGTCGGCACAAACGCGCAGTATGCTTGTGGAATGCTAACGGTGCTAACGGAGTGCCCGCCGCGTGAAGCCGTTGGTGACGTTACGGCCAGCCCCTGTTTCTACTGAAATGGGTGTGTGCTGTGAGGGGGGGCTCTGGTTTAGCAAAACAGTCTGTATGTCTGTCTAGCAAAAAATGTATTGTGTTATGTATTATATATATTATAAGTGGACTGTAGTATTCTGATGTCTATGCACTTTGCATACTGTACTTCCTTATAACATATTCTTTTAGTACGTGCGCTGAAAATACTATTTTTGCTATGGAAAGCTACAGTCCTGTTGAAGTTGGTGTACTAATATTATTAATGTGTGTTATTAACTGTATAGGAAGCTAAAGAGAGGTGATTAAATAGCCCTTTCTAAGTAAAGAATGTGACACTAGTAGTCTTCTACACACTAAATAGCTTTTCTGTCTTCTGTACTCTCACTAGCCTTCCCATTAGGTTGGTACAGCTTGATGTGGGCCAATTGGAATGCATACTGAAGTAATACACAATCTCAGCCAAATAATGTTATACCTTTTTCTGTAAGTATAAGTTTGGTTTGTAATTTATTTTTCAAATATTTGTATTCAAATATTTGCAATAGGTTATTGTCAGACAGGGGAAAGGGAGTCATAGTGTGCTTTTGAATGAGATCCATAAATGAAGTCTACCCTTGAGAGCAAGAGCTTATCAAATGCATCCAACTGAATTCAGCGGAACAAGCCCCTTCACCTCAGAACTGTGTATGCCTGTGTTTCAGTGCAAAGTGCAAAATGCTGATATCATCAGGTGAAAACAAACAGGAGCTTGTAACACGATTGCGACACATGATTACATCTGGAACACAGATTCATGTATGTGTGTACATTTGTCTGTCTTTCCCCCATGGCAGAAAGAGTCACGAATAATGATTTTTTACAAACAGTGTAACCACACTCTCCATGGCAGTTGTCTCCTTTTCAAAACATCAAACCATATGGAACTGATTAAATAAAATCATAATAGATTAATTTGATTGACTAAGATCTTTCCCCCTTATGTGCCATTCTTAAGTTCAGAGGCTAAGTGAATTTAAAAGGTTAAAACTTGACCCAGAACTTGACCCAGAAATAGAAAAACATGAAAAAACAACACTGCCAGCTCACAGGGTGTGCGTCTGGTAATAAGGCCTCGGTGTTTTTGTCACCGTCAATATCATTTTAATGTACTGACAGATGCCTAATTCGCCCGGGGCCGGATCCATCAGCGTTTTCATTTGTTATTAATTCTGTGAAAAGCCCTGAAAAAGCTTTAAACTCTTACGCCGGCCGCGCGGGGCGGGGGGATTACAGCAGCGCTCAAGAAGCGCCCTGTCACGTTATCGGTCACGTTAATTACAGCGCGGCCGGGAGACTCCCGCTCGCCGCTGCAGTCCGCTCCGCGCCCCTCCTGCTACGCTCCCCGTCCGCGTCTTTTCAGACCGCTGCCAGACCCCCGCCAATTCATGTTTGTTTGTTTTTTTTAAAGATATTTTTTAGGCCTTTTTCAGCTTTATTGGACAGTATAGAGAGACAGGAAGAATGGGGGCGAGAGAGAGGGGAAGACATGCGACAAATTGTCAGACGGTCGGATTCGAGCCGTTGACGTCGCGGCTCGCGATGAGCATGCGGTCAGTGCTCTGCAGGCTGCGCCACAGAGACACCCCAGGCAATTCATGTTTTTAAATAGCCGTCTTCCTGGATTTAAACGGGCCGAGAGGCGCATTTTAACACCGAATGCGGGGCGCACAAGTAGATAAGGTGGGCCGAATTGTGAAGACCTATTCACATTTCCGATTTTTTTTTTTTTTTTTTTGCTTACAATATTTTCTGCCGTTAAAGAGACCTGGTTGCTGGGGTGTCTCGGTGGCGCAGCCTGTAGAGCACTGACCGCATGCTCATTGCGAGCCGCGACGTCGGCGGTTCGAATCCGACCGTTCGACATTTGTCGCATGTCTTCCCCTCTCTCTCGCTCCCATTCTTCCTGTCTCTCTATACTATATACTGTCCAATAAAGCTGAAAAAGGCCTAAAAAATATCTTTAAAAAAAAAGAGACCTGGTTGCTGTTTGCGCTCTGCTGAAAGCGTGTCGCTGAGCACTTAACATTATTGATGTTTCTTTACTTCAAACACCTGGGAACACATTTCCTTCTCATTTGTTTTGCGCGGGCAGCTGTGGTGTCGTATTAAAAATTTAAAGAAATGTTATTTGGGTTGATCCTCTAAGCGGATGTGTAATTACTTGGCCGGGGCACTCACACATGGCAAAACGTGGCGCGGGGGCGGTGGGTGGGGGTTTGGGGGGGACGAGATGCTCATGTTTAATTTAGCCGAGGCCAGCGCCCGTTTGGGGACTACAGACACTAAAAGAGTGAAAAGAAAATCAAAATGCCCGCCAAACAGAAGTCCAAAAAATTGTCTGAAAAGCCAGCTGCTTCATTGGAAAGCATTACAGTATATCGCTCTATGAATCCTTTGCCCTGTCGTAACATACACCACATTGCTCCATCACAATGTACTCGTACACGAGCAGTTTCCCGCCTCTTTCATTGTAAGTCGTGTTTTTCATTTGACAAGTTGTAGAGGTTTGTGTTTCCCTTCAAAGCAAAAAAAGAAGGAGACTTTACAGGCCGGGCATGTCCCGTGTGTAGCTGAAGGTTTTGGCATGGCCTCCATGACGCATGGCTCCCAGGCCATTAGAGCAGAGTCTGGGGCTCGTCTCTGTAATCAGGGGAGCTGCTCCTGTCTCTGGTGCCTCTGTGAGGGGAACGCTGCATTACTGCTTCAGTGTTTTCAATAAAAACCACCTCACTGTTCATAAAGCACTTCTGCCATATCAAAGGCGCTGGAGCCAAAGCTACACATAAGCACTGAATGAGGGGGGGGGGGGGGTGTTCGGTTAAAACTGAAATTAATTTCAAATTGCAAAATTAATTTTAAATCGCCTTTTCGCAATACGTGTGATTATTTCCTGTACGACGGTACACAAATAGGCGCGGAGTTGGCCGTCTGTCTCCGAACGCCAGCCGGCTGCACACGGTCCTCCTTCCCGGTGCCGTACTGGGCGTAACGCGCAGTGGCAGTCATGAATATGTGATGGCGTGCACAGGGGAGAGTCGGAAGGCGAGCGGGTAACTGAAGCAGAGAAAACGCAGAGCCGCACCAAACACGTAATGGAATAAATTAACGGCTCCGAGTCGCACACCGGGGACAGTACCCCCCCCCCACCCCACCCCCTCCTGTCCTTTTCACACGTCGCCTCCCGTTAGCACGTTAGCCTTAATTAACGAGGCCGGGGCCAGTGATATTTATATGCACAAGGGCGATGACCCCTTTAACAAAGACAGTGACGCTCTATTCTGTCTGGAAACCTGGCGCGTCGCAAAATGGTCGTCCGTTGAGATTATGCCCTGGCTTTGTTGTTGAGGTTGAAGAGCAACTTTAGTATCAGTTTTAGCGGCTGGTAAAATGCAGATGCAAGTACAGTTGGAATGTCCTGCTTTTATAAAAAAACAATTCTATAAATAAAATTAAATCTGCTGTGGGTATGTAAAACATATTGTACTTCTTCAAAAATTCACTTTCTGCGGCGAGAACATTTCGGAAGTTTGTAAATCTGATCTTCGACGGGCCAAAACAACACATTCCGAAACGTTCCGTGTCCAACTCGTACAATACCCTGAGGGTCTGTCGGGAGATATTGACGATAAGCAGTTTATTTCGTTTCATTTTTTGCCCCCAAAGGATTTCCATAAATACGAACGGGGCGAGCGTGGTCGAGGCGGTCGGTAATGCAGGCCGACACTTCGGCGACGCGAAGCTGACAAACGACGCGTCCGCCGTTAGCTCCGGGTAACGAGAGTAAGGGAAGGGGTAGAAATGTGCGCTTTTCATTTTTAATTTGGACCACGTTATGGTGCTGGAGGAGGATGTGTGCCCGGTCGGAACAGAGGGGCAGTGTTTTGCATGTGCATTATGCAAATGAGGGCGCAGACACAACAAGCCTCCTTGAAAAAAAAAAAAACCCTTTCAGCAAATTAGCGGAAAACCCGGCGCCGCAAACAGCTGTTGCATTTTAATCAGACGTCTGTGGAGACATTTCTTTCCTTTGTGGAGGAGAAAGAAAAAAAAATGTACCCATATTGCCCTGACCCTGTTTTGGTCCCGAGGCTTAACCCCTTGGCGCCCTGTAGATTAATTTTACGTGTCTTAGTGGGGGTGAGAGCGCGGGTAAGAGGTGGGGAGGGCAGGGGGCTCGTCCGGGTTTGTCACCTTAGCCCAGAACACCGATTACAGGCTGTCCCTGGGGAGATTTGGCACACGTGAGATCCGCGCTCTTCCTTCCCATCAGCCCCTGGGCGGGTGCCTCCCTGCGGGTCTGTACCGACATTCCGGCTTTCCCGTTCTCGGAGCGCCGGACACAGGATCCGGAGCCGCTCTCCATCGATTGGCCCGGAGAAGGTCGGGGGTGTCCGTGAACGCTGTGCTTCAGACGTGAGCTTCATAAGGCGCTGAGAGCTCATTTTATGTATATTCCGTTAATGTACAGTGCGGTAGGTCTCCTTTACTGTGTGTGCTATTCTGTGTGAGTGTTTTATGAAGGGATATTGTGGTTACGTGCGACATTCATTTTATGGATCGCATTATTGAATTTCTGCAAGTGTGTTCGTGGTGCTTGTGTGCATGCATGTGTGTGGATTCATGGACTGTCCATATGTGTCTGTGCCTTTGTTTGTAGTCTGGTTGCTGGCAGGGTATATGCGTACGTATATATACTGTATAACTTTGTATGCTGCACAAATGTGATTTTGTGAATGGGCTGGGCCTTACCTTATCTCCGGTTGGTCCTTGAGATCCCGCCGGCAGGTCCCGCCTCCCCTGGCAGGTTTAAGGAGCAGCAGTCGCCGTGGCGATCTCACAGCTGCCCAGAGCCCGCCCTCGCCCCGCTCCCTCTCGACACAGGGGGACGTTTCGCGACTGCACAACCGTCCTAGCGGTGCCCTGCCCGGCCCCAGCTCCTGGGAGATGAGTGAGAGGGTGGAGCGCAGGAGCACGGGGTCGGGTGAGGAGTCACTGGGTCAGCGCGAGGTGTGGTTCCTCCTCCTGACCCGGGGAAGGAGGTCACGGCGCAGGAGGCAGGCTCTGCCTGCGGGCACGCATGACAGGGCGAGAGGGAGCGGGCCGGAGAGGGAGCGGTGGAGTCTGGGTAGCACAGCTGACCTCCGGAGACCCCCCCCCCCCCCCTTCTGTCTCTCTGTATCCCTCGTCAAGACGACATAGAAAATGTTCTTCGCGTTACGCCTTTATATATTTATCAGGAAAGACGCGCTTCTGACGTGGGCGCTGTGTCAGTAGCTCTTCTTGTCTGATATATTCGGCATGTTCTCAGCGCCTCCTGTACTCGCACAGTGTGTAATCTATGGACTGCACTTATCTGCACCGCCACAAGTTTATAATGTCTTAATTGACAGCGCCCATTTCCGCCATTTCACGATCGGTATCTCTGCGTCCCCTGCGCTCTGTCCCAGCGTCACGGTAATGCAGGCGGGGCAGCGACACCCTGGCTGTGTGCAGGAGGAGGAGGAGGAGGAGGAGGAGGAGGAGGAGGAGGAGGAAGAGGAGGAAGAAGAGGTCATGGCAGTTCTTTGTCATGCTCTCAGCAGCTGAGCTGGGAGAGTTTTTACCCACCTTTATCGTGACACAACAATAAAGCTTACAGAACAAAAAACAGAAACGTACAAAAAGAGAACAAAAACGCCAACACAACAACACTAAAAACAACCACACTGGCCCAAAAGACACAGCTCGCCCCCAAGCCTCCGTGCATGTGTGGGGAAATTACATCGACGTAATTTTATGTTTGATAAAATTAATTTAAAAATCACTGTTCGTAATTATTACAATAATATGAATTTTTAATGGACTAACAATGATCATTCTTTAAATACTCCTTCATTCCATTACAGTTAGCAATGCCTTATTCTCCCCTCATCACCACCGCATAGCTTTCAGTGGTCTATGAGATTTCCCTCCTTGGTGCGACTTCTGTCCTATTCGATCAGCCATCTTCCCAACATTGCAATTTGCAACCCGTCAGAAGTTTCATTTACAAATCCACAGACAGTATATTTGCTGTTTTAATAAAGAAATAGCCTATTAAAAAAGGTTTTGTTTGGCTGAGAGCGGTGAACACCTGCGACCTCGCTGTAGATCACCTGTGACCTCGCTGTAGACCAGGAGGGCAGGAGAAAATGGCCGCCTCCAGCTCTTCCTCCGGAGTGTGCTGTGGCAGGAAGTGGGTGCTGGCTCTGCGGCGAGCAGAGTGGGTGGCGCTCTGAGGGGTCAGCGTTGTGCCAGCTCCGGCGGCGCGCGCCTGAGAAACAACTCCTCTCTCTTTCCCCGTCATACAGGAACCCGCTGACGTGTAGAGGGGACAAGAGCGTGCTTTACACTCTCAGAAGTACAGTGACAGTGGAGGTTGTTCTTCAGGGCTCAAATTTCCCAAATGTACCCTATGTTCTTTTTGGGTACAAAACTTGGGTTTCCCAAGCAAAAATGGTGCAAATGAATTCTATATCACTGGCTAAGGGGAGAATGTTATGCACCTATAGGGTACTGTCCCAGCGACAAGAATATGTTCATTTTTAGGCACTTTTTGTACCTTTGTTTCTGAGACTGTAGAAAGGTGGATAATTAGACCCTAATGACTGTATTTGTTGTGTTTTATAAAGGAATTACCCGCTATTCTCCTCGTAGTCTCGTAATCATATTTTTCAGACTTTAACACCCATATTTGGTTTTCTCAATGCAATTTAACAACATTTTACCGTATGGTGCACATTGCCAGAATATACTGTTGGTTCATGAGAGAGCTGGCAAGTCAGCAGCCAATTAGGGCCCTGAGAACATATTATGTGTTTTATTTAGCCAATCAGAAACTTACATGAAACACTACTGCTGAAACGCACTACTGACCGGATTCTAACACTTTCGGTGTTCAAGACGTATCAGGCACCCATTTGAATTGCTGCTCTGCCCCGGTGTAGGTTAAGGGGTTCATGGGTAATTTTGTCAGTGTTGCAGTGGCTAGAAGTGCGCCTCTGGACGTCAAAGCTGTTTGTTTATGTGTTTATTTTACTGAAACAGTCTGTTCTGATTTAAATGCTTGTGTTTATAAGAGACTGTTCACGTGAAATCTTATTTTCTGCCACCCTTGAACTGAAAGCTCTTCAACATTTACTTTGATATTTTTGATATCAAAGTAAACCATCTGCATTTTTGACTTGGCAGTTAAAGATGTTTGGAGATTATGTAAGATTTATTTAGATTGTATTAAAAGTTAAACTAATTATTGCAAATAAAATAAAAAATCAACATGAAGTTACCTTTCCATGAGACGAAATGGATGTGAAATGATGTCTGTGTGTTTGTGTGTGTATGCCTGTGTATGTGTGCTGATGTACAGGTATGTGCATGCGTGGATAAGTGTGTGTGAGAGTTTGTAAAGCCCACACTTGCATCAGTGAGTGTTCACATGCGCATTAATGCTGTTATCTTAGCCCGATTATTGCAGTACTCTGATTATGGAAATGGTCATGTAAAATGTCTTTATTGGCTTAAGGTCATAATCAGCATATTCAAAACCTGATTTAGACGCCTGGGGCTGCTTTCCCAGACAAGCAGTAAGCCCAGTCTTGGACTAAAAACATTTACCCAATGGTGATATCCGCTGAAAATGAAAACTTAGTCTTGGACTAGGCTTAATCCTTGTCTGGGAAACCAGCCCCTGGTGTTTTGTCCAATCTTTAAAGTTTTTGTACATGTGGATATCTTGCTCTAATTATTATTATTTTTCGCTCGTTCTCTTGGACCTGCATACACCATTTCCATTGCACTATGGTATGAATCATGTAAGTGCAGCTATTGGATAAGTGCAGTCCGTAAGTATTTGGACAGTGGTACAATTTCTGTTCTTTTGGCTCTGTACTCATTTGAAATGAATCGATGAATATGAAGTGCGGACTGTCACCTTTCATTTGAGGATATTTACATCCATATCACATACTAAATATGCTCAAATTAAAGGTGACAGTCTGCACTTTAACCTCACATTCTTTTTTATTTATTTAAAATCCTGTATGCTTGGAGTTCAGAGCTAAAAGAACAGAAATCGTGTCACTGCACTGTATATCCATGTGTACCAAATAACCTAATGATCAGGTGTGCTTGTAAACATGGCCAGTTAAAGTGGGGTCTTTCCTGTTTTTATGAAGACTGGTGAACATAATTTGTTTTAGTGGGTTATATTCATAAGGAGAATATTTTTATCACTGGCATCCTGTTGTTCCAGCTGCCCTTTTTATCACACTCAACCACACTAATGGAGAAATTGTACAAGAGTGCATGCTGTCCTTGGCACCAGTGTGAACCCAGCCCCCAATAATCACAATCATAAGAGTTCTCACAACACTGCCAGCTACTGTATCCATCCAATCAGGCGTCCACAGGCCCAGCTCTAATTCACTTATTGGCCTGTTCCGGCTGTGCTGATGCGGTAAACAACCCCGAGTGTGAACTGTGTTCCTCCAACACAAATGACCAGCGTGTGACTCTCATTTGCTTAATGGGCCTCCTGGCCCCCTGAAGCCCCACCCCCACAGCACCAAACGGCAGAACCGATTGGTCCAAGCGTGGCCCGGCCTTCTTTACTCTAGGTGCAGAAATGTCTGGTGTGGTTTGGTATAGCAATGCCCAGAATCTCAAGGGTCCACACTTTCTTGGTCATTATTTCATACACTTTTCTGGCTTGGGATTATACCTCCCCTCTGTTCTGCTGCGCTTTGTAATTAGCCCCAACAAAGAAAACAAGAGATTTGCAGTGATTGCTGTTCATGTATATTTTAGAATATTCCGGTAAGCCAAAAACAATACCGTTCAGAACCGGGCAGGGGTTACGCCGGCTTGCAGGAATGCCTGCTTTTTGTGAAGAGGTTTGGGCCACCCTTTGAAGTGTCCGTTCCCCAAATTATAGTCTTGCTATAATGAAGTATTACCGTGCAATTACCATACATGCAGAAGCGCTCACGCAGAAGGGCCCGTGTGTGTCGGAAATAAAGGCGAAATGGCAACCTTGCTCAGCGCTGCGGTGAAGAGGCGGTGACCAGAGAGCTGTTCAGCGCTCCTCTGCTGTGCTGTGTTGTGTTGTGCTTTGTATGGGTTTGTAAAGGGGCTGTGGCGTGCTGTGTTCTGACTCTGTTCGCTCTTGCCCGCGTTGTGCGTATCTTCCCCGTACCTGTGCTGCGAGACCGCAAACCGGCTCTGCTGTAGTGTGTGTGTGAGTCAATGTAGCTGTGGTGTCGTGTGTTGTAGCACAGTGAGACTGTGGTGTCGTGTGTTGTAGCACAGTGAGACTGTGGTGTCGTGTGTTGTATCACAGTGAGACTGTGGTGCCGTGTGTTGTAGCACAGTGAGACTACTGTTGTATGTTCCACCACAGTGGTGCTGTGCTGTAGTGTGTGTGAGTGCGATGTAGCTATTCTGTAATATGTGTTGAAGCACAGTGAGACTGTACTTTAGTGTCTTTGAGTGCAATGTAGCTGTGCTGTAGTGTGTGTGTGAGTACAATATGGCTGTGCTGTAGTGTGTTGTAGCACAGTGAGACTGTGCTGTAGTGTGTTGTAGCACAGTGGTGCTGTGCTGTAGTGTGTTGTAGCACAGTGAGACTGTGCTGTAGTGTGTTGTAGCACAGTGGTGCTGTGCTGTAGTGTGTTGTAGCACAGTGAGACTGTGCTGTAGTGTGTTGTAGCACAGTGAGACTGTGCTGTAGTGTGTTGTAGCACAGTGAGACTGTGCTGTAGTGTGTTGTACCACAGTGGTGCTGTGCAGTAGTGTGTTTTAGCACAGTGAGACTGTGCTGTAGTGTGTTATAGCACAGTGGTGCTGAGCTGGAGTGTGTTGTAGCACAGTGAGACTGTGCTGTTGTACCACAGTGGTGCTGTGCTGTAGTGTGTTGTAGCACAGTGAGACTGTGCTGTAGTGTGTTGTACCACAGTGAGACTGTGCTGTAGTGTGTTGTAGCACAGTGGTGCTGAGCTGTAGTGTGTTGTACCACAGTGAGACTGTGCTGTTGTGTGTTGTACCACAGTGAGACTGTGCTGTTGTGTGTTGTAGCACAGTGAGACTGTGCTGTAGTGTGTTGTAGCACAGTGGTGCTGAGCTGTAGTGTGTTATACCACAGTGAGACTGTGCTGTTGTGTGTTGTAGCACAGTGAGACTGTGCTGTAGTGTGTTGTACCACAGTGAGACTGTGCTGTAGTGTGTTGTAGCACAGTGAGACTGTGCTGTAGTGTGTTGTACCACAGTGAGACTGTGCTGTAGTGTGTTGTAGCACAATGAGACTGTGCTGTAGTGTGTTATACCACAGTAAGACTGTGCTGTAGTGTGTTGTAGCACAGTGGTGCTGTGCTGTAGTGTGTTGTACCACAGTGAGACTGTGCTGTAGTGTGTTGTAGCACAGTGAGACTGTGCTGTAGTGTGTTATACCACAGTGAGACTGTGCTGTAGTGTGTTGTAGCACAGTGAGACTGTGCTGTTGTGTGTTGTAGCACAGTGAGACTGTGCTGTAGTGTGTTGTAGCACAGTGGTGCTGAGCTGTAGTGTGTTGTAGCACAGTGAGACTGTGCTGTAGTGTGTTATACCACAGTGAGACTGTGCTGTAGTGTGTTGTAGCACAATGAGACTGTGCTGTAGTGTGTTGTAGCACAGTGAGACTGTGCTGTAGTCTGTTGTACCACAGTGAGACTGTGCTGTAGTGTGTTGTAGCACAGTGAGACTGTGCCGTTGTGTGTTCCACCACAGTGGTGCTGAGCTGTGGTTTGTGTGTAACACAGCAGTTCTGCTCTGTGGCAGCACTGTGGGGGTAGCCCCACGCTGCAGCGGACTGTAGAAGTGCTGGGGTCTGGGGCTTTTCTGACTCCGTCAGCAGAAGTGGGAACAGCGGTCGAGCCAGGGCTAGGACAGGTCTGCTTGGCTCGCTTTAGAGCGTCCCTCACCCGAGGAAGCCTGGCTGCTGAATTATACAGCCTCATCAATACTGCAGCATCACAAACATCCACTGTCCTGGCACCGGCTGCAGCGTTAGCGGCTAATTTATTTTTAATTAACGCTGGGTATTGACAGTCAAGTGAACCAATTTGAAGAAGAACATGCGAACATGTTAGTGCAGGAAGGCAGGGCTGCCCGGGGGCTTTAAAAGTTTTAAAAGGCTGACGCTGGCAGCTCGCTGTCTCGGTCAGAACACTGCTGAAAAACAATGTACCCAGCCCTACCTCCCCTAAACACATTTTTATCACTTTCAATGAATATTATCACAAGCACTTCACCTTATTTCCACGGTTATGAATTCTTGTGGGTGAAATAATCTTTGTAACCCGTATTAGACATTCTAATATGCTTCTGGGTACCTACATTCATTACATTAATGGCATTCGTCAGACGCTCTTATACAGAGTGACGTACAGTTGCTTAGCAGGAGACAATCCTCCCCTGGAGCAATGCAGGGTTAAGGGCCTTGCTCAAGGGCCCAACGGCTGTGCGGATCTTATTGTGGCTACACCCGGGATCGAACCATCGACCTTGCTGTCAACCTTGTTATTAACATGTTAAAATTACTACAGAATTTGTTGTCACGCAATAAGAAATAATTTTAATGTAGGCTGTTAAATTTTACATTCGGAAGATAATGAGACATAGACTATACATAGTACATAGGTTGTAGGCCTTTCACAGAGAATATCAACCATGGACGATCAATCAAATTACACTGCTGCCTTTTCCTCATCCAGAGTTATGTTGTATTATATTTTGTATTATATTTTACTATACTGTATTGTAAAAACAAACAAATGGTAACCCCCTGGCCCACAAGCTCTATCAAATAAATGTTCTCTTTCTAGCACTTGTGTATGCCTGAAAATCCAAATAAAGCTTAGCTTCAGCTTTTTCTAAAGTTGTCGGGGAGACTTTAAAAATCACCTGTCCCAATCTCTTCCAGTAAATTAAAATCTAGTCAAAGATCTTGCTGAGGTTTATGACTTTAGTCATATTTCCTGGCTAACAAACAATGTGCTATCTGGCTAATCTCATTTTCATTATTGTTGTATTGTCTCTTTACCGGACTGATTATGTTTGGAGGCTGAGCAATAGATAACAGAGCTTTCTAACAAAGCTCGGATAAGGAAATAAAGAAATTCAGTGGCATCCCATATTCACATTCAATGGGTTTTTTTCTTGTGTTGTGTGCGGAGCTGTAGGGTTAGCGTCCTAACTGGGGCTGGGTGAGCTGTTGGGCTAGCGTGCTAACTGAGGCTGGGAGAGTTCCAGTGTGTGGAGCTATTGGGCTAGCATGCTAACGGGGGCTGAGTGAGTTCCAGTGTGTGGAGCTGTTGGGCTAGCGTGCTAACGGGGGCTGGGTGAGCTCCAGTGTGTGGAGCTGTTGGGCTAGTGTGCTAACGGGGGCTGGGTGAGCTCCAGTGTGTGGAGCTGTTGGGCTAGCGTGCTAACGGGGGCTGGGTGAGCTCCAGTGTGTGGAGCTGTTGGGCTAGCGTGCTAACGGCGGCTGGGTGAGCTCCAGTGTGTGGAGCTGTTGGGCTAGCGTGCTAACGGGGGCTGGGAGAGTTCCAGTGTGTGGAGCTGTTGGGCTAGCGTGCTAACGGGGGCTGGGAGCGCTCCAGCATGCGGGTGAGAGAAATGGGAAACACGCCCCGGTCAGGGACAGGAGCAGGGTCAGCAGCTGGTGGAGGATATGGCAGTCATTTGCAAAAATATGCTTTCTCAAGCCCACAAAAACAAACCCCCCCCAGACCCCCAAACCCAACAGCTGGGAAGGGTTGGGAGTAGCCTGGAGGCTGGCAAGTTCCCTTCCAGATGGGGAGGTTAGGCCGGGGCTAGCCAGGCTGCTCCACTCAAACTTCCGATTCCCATTAGGGACGGAGGAGATGGGGGGAATGGGGGGAGGAAGAAAAGCAAGGAGCATGACTACTCTGTTCACCCCCCCACCCTCCCGCCCGCCCACTGCACCCCCCTCCCATCTAATCAAATGAAGCTGGAAGCCAGGGAGACGTGGGAATCGGATCGACGATATTTACGCACGTTCTGCGTTGTTTGTTTTGACGGTACACTTCTCTCACCGTATTGGTGCTCTCGTTGCTTTTCTCCTTCAGGAAAGCCGGAAAAATAATGTTGACCCAGTCTCGATTGTGCCCCTCGTAGAATTTTTTAAAGTGAGGGGGGGTTTTTTTTTGAGTGAAAGGCACTGTAGCTTGTTCGACCCTTTGATCTTATTAATGGATTTGTGATGAAATGGGGTTTGAAACGCAGGCCTTTGCTGTAAATGAGAAGAGATGACCCATTGACAGAGCTAACAGCGATAGCCCCGCTGATTGGACAGAGCTCTTTACACTGCGATAACAGTGAGAGAGCATATGGCGCGGTGTGAGTATTGAGTTACGCAAGGCTGGGCTTCGGTGTTTAAAATGTGAACGTCTTGTCCTGAAGGAACTCTGAAATTTACAGTGGGGGAATCTGGATTTGCTTTTAAGCAAAAAAAAATGGAGAAGAAATTACGGGGGTAATATCTCTACAGAAAACCCCAGTGCACATCTTGTGAGCGATTGTGCCAAGATGAAGTCACTCCGGTTAAAAATTCTGACATAGCATTTGTGGAATCTGGCAACCTTTGAGATTCTATTGGGTGCGGAGATAAAGGTTTATTGTGACACGAAAAGTAACAGAAGCACATGCTGAAAGTCTTAACACGCATTTTAGTCTTGTAATAAGAGTTAAGATCTTATTACAATACTTAAGAGCTTATGAGAAAATATTAGTTTGTGTTATGAGAATTCTTGCTTGACAAGTGACATTTTCTTATTCCATTTGGCAAATCTTGAAATAATTAAAAATTGGCAATATCTTTGTGTTCGCAAAGAATTTAAAGAAATAAGTCTCAATATAAAACTAAAATACTTTCTTTTTTTTTGTACTGTTGTTTGGCAAAGTTAATTATAACTATAGCAGAAAGCTTTCTTGACACTGGAGTTTGCCATCAGAGGCGATACCCATAAATGAATGATCTGCATGTAGGCAGTTCTGCATGAAAGGGAATTGGAGTTGTTTTATCAAAAAATATGCATGTATGGTCTTAAAGGAATAGTTCACATTTTTTAAATAATATAATTTTAATTCATTATTATATTTTTTCAGGTTTAGTGTATGCCTTTTGATTTGATTTTGTAGAAAAATGTTATCAGCTACACTTATAGTAAATATGGCATTGCTGGTCTTCTGGAAGGACCACCAAAAATAACCTCTGAACAGCTGTCTCAAGAGCACTAATTTTTATGCTTTCTGCAAGAATGCAACAAAATCTTCTTTTATTGCTTTTTCATTCTAGCATTTCTTGCAGAACTGTTTTTCTCCACTTTAATGTATACATGTATGGGCCATCCCCCAAGATGGCTACAGTGAAATATGTTTTGTATTCAGCAATTTTTATGGCAAAATGGATTATGGGTTTTTGATATGCCTGCTCACCCCGAATTTGATCAAGTTTTAAGAAAACGTTCCGCATCTGCAGATACGTAGGCGTGTGTCGCACCAGGGCGCCCAACTACTGCTGCGCAATGAAACACTTTTCTGCGCTGACACTTTATCACAAAGTGTCAGCGGATTATCGAGCGGCCATTTTGTGGAATCCCCCGGGCGGGACGGAGTCAGAGACCTGACTTCACTGCTGAGCTTCGCCCGGGCCACGCGCTGTCTGTATGTCACATCCGCGTCTCGCCGTGCTAGCCGCCCTTCCGTTGCCGGGGAAACCGGCCCGATTAAGTAATCGAGCCCTCCGCAAAATGCCTTCGACCGCCGCCCTCTGGGCCTCCTGCTGGCCGCCGGGATGAGAGGTCACGACCCCGTGACCCCTGCCCCTTCCTGAGGTCAGCGGACAGGGCTTTCTGCGTCTTCCGTGGCTCCGGCGTGTCACTGCCCTTCCCGCAGACATTACAGGCTCATTACTGACGGAAATGGGAAAAACACTTACCCTGGGAGGACGGCGGGAGCCCACACTCTGACGCCATTTGCACGCCCTAATTGCGGAGTAATTGTGATAAACTGGGAGTGAGGGAGGGGACCCGGGGTTCAAGAGCATTTATTACGGGCGGACACGTTACACCTCTCGACCATGCCGAGTGAGTGTACACATAAATATCATTCTGTCAGGCTTTATGTGCCTGTCTGTGTGTGTGTGTGTGCGTATGTGTGAGCATGTGCCTGTGTATGTGTATGTCTGTGTTTTTGTGTGTGTTTGTGTGTGTGTGTATGTGTGTGTGCGTATGTGTGAGCATGTGCCTGTGTGTGCCTGTTTATGTATATGTCTGTGTTTTTGTGTGTGTGTGTGTGTTTGTGTGTGTGTGTGTGTGTGTGTGTATGTGTGTGTGCGTATGTGTGAGCATGTGCCTGTGTGTGCCTGTGTATGTATATGTCTGTTTTTGTGTGTGTTTTTGTGTGTGTGTGTGTGTGTGTGTGTGTATGTATGTGCGTGCATGTCTGTTATTCTTTGACTGTCAGGCCAATGCTCTGTAATTCCCTTGGATAACAGAAATGTCTAAATGTATTGGTTGGAACGGGTGCTGATGTCAGCTCTCAGAACGGCATGAAAAGAGCAGGTAGAAAAAGCAAATCTGCACTTTTCAGATCTCATTTGCAGTCTTTTCGCTGTTGCGTCACATCATATAAAAGACGTCTGCTAATCCTCAGCGCTGAACCTACGCTGTAATCCTAGAGCCTCCGGTGGTGGAAAATGTGTGTCTGGACCCCAAATCTCTCCATATTTGTGTTTCTAAAAAGACAGGGTCTCACCTCCGCTGAAAGAAAACAGCTCCCCGGTTCATTAATGACATTCATATTGAATTAGGAGACTTTGCGCTGTGAATTCTCACCTCGTCGACACTGAAAGCCACTCACCAGATGCAGCATGTCTGTTTTATGTGGGAGAGAACGTCCTTCTGCTTTGAAACAAACAACCGGCGCGCTTCTGTGTCCCCTTAAAAAAATTAAAACAGCCCAGACCGGCATTTACTTTTCTTTTTTGTCCGAACGGGGCGTAGGGTAAGTGCCGGCAGTCTGCGTCTGGAGACGGGTGATGACGGGACGCAGTTAGCACGGGCGTTGCTGTCCGTGGCTAACGCCGAAGATGCGTCCAGCTGCACTGAACTCTGGGTACGCTGTGTGCGCAACAGCTGGGCTTCTGGCCTGAGGACGGTTCCTTAGAGCCGGGCACTGACCTCAGCTGTCTCTCTGTCCCTCTATTCACCCCCCCCAACCGACCCCCCGCCCCGGCCCTAGTCTGCCCCCCCTGCAGCAGTGTGACTCCTCCAGAGCCAGACAGCTCCGTGTTTACAGCTTTTTCCGGAAACTCTCATCGGAAGAGAGCGCCTCTCGCCACTTCCGAGATCTTATTTTTAAGTCAACACTGTACGGTTTATTTGCACAGGGCAATCTGGCCAGATTTATCGCAGCGCCGTCTCGGGAGCGATGGGAACTCCGAAAATAAAGCAGGAAAAAGCGCGGGGCTGGATGCTGAATAAATTATACTAATGAAGAATGGCCCTGGAGTTCCTTCCAATTATTTTCCGTTAAGTGCAGCGAGGTCTCGAGAGGCCAGTGAGGAAATAACTCAGATGGATCTTATTTGTGGCGTTTGTGTGCTAGGTTTTATGTGTGGTTGAGATGACAGTGACATGCACTGTCCTTTAATAATGTGCACTTCAGAGTCTGCTCATGTGGGAGTGTGTGCGTGCGTGTGTGCGTGCGTGTGTGTGTGTAAACATGCAGATTGTGAGGTACGTTTATGTCTAAAGTACTTCTGTTTTTTTTTTGTCCCCTGCAAAGTGGTTATAAATCCAGAGAGTTTAGCAAATATTCACCAAATATAGAGGATTGGTAGGGGCTATAGCACTACACATTAAAACATGCTCCTAAATTTCATTATGATATGTTTACAGGGTAGTTTACTTTCTGGTGTTTTTTTATTTTTGTTTCAATTTTCGTGATACTTATGTTACTACTTCTGATCTGCCCAGATGTGTAGTGGAGGATACTGTAGATACTTCCAGAAGTTTCTGATAACTGGCTTTACTACTTACTAGTTCATGGTGTAAACAAAGACAATGCACTTCACATAGTCCAAAGCAGCTTGTAGTGCAACTTTGTTTTCAGAGCTTTTAAAGCAGATTAATTTCATAGCATTTACTCAGAACTGTAAATATAGATATCAGTTTTAATATTGTGCCTGTGCTTGTTGCCTTGAGTTCAGCAGTGTCAGGTTGCACACACTATAGGTTACAACTGAAAATAGGATTAATAGCGTAATTTCTTAAATAATCGGGTGATATACACGTGGAGGTGCTTTGGAGCTATTTGAAATGTGAATGCCCCTATGGCCGCTGGCAGGTCCTCAAAAACTTATGTAAACATTTCCAATATCCTTCGTTACACACACAAAATGTCAGGGGCCGGTTTAAAAATACCCTAAAACTAAACTTATTTTTAAATGCCCTGAAAGTTAACTATTCCTTGTTGAAACATGGCTGCCATGAGCCAATGAAACTAGCCCATTGGTACATGTGGCAGTTAAATATCCTAAGCAACTTCACCGACAGAAATGTAAGTCTTACTAATTTGATTTTCATGTGATATGAATATCGTCTAAAAGTAATTGAGAATAGCTGTACAAAGCTTGGAATACTTGTGAAGCCCTGTGAATTCAAACAGGTTTCTGAGGTTCATGGCGATACTGTGTATTCCGGAGCGTTCTTTAGCTCTGGTCGTTGCTAATAACTCACTGAGTGGCAAAGGGCATAATGCATTAAGTTCTGCCTGGCAGTCCAGGAACAGCTCGACTATGAGTCAGTACGTGCTTCTTGTAAATGCTTTCAAAGGTGGCATAAAACCATTATGCTTTGTGGGATATGATTCGTACGAATGGATCGCGTCTTCACAACACTTCCATTCTGTTCAGTTAGGGCCAAAAGAAATCAATTACCTGTTAATGCTTAGAGGTCTACTCTTCAACACTCTCTCTATCAGGCTGCTATTCTAAAACAAGTACTCTGTGTTCCAGGTTGCTAAGTGTCCGATTTTTAATCCTTGGGTTCTGGGTTTGAATCTGCTGCTGCTCTCGCATGCTCTAAGTATGAAATTAAATGTTTTTAGTAATACATTTATTTGTATACGAGTTATTTGTAAATGCAGATTTGTTTTTGCTTACTGATTATTGGAATTTTTGTTAATTGCTTCTTGCAGGTATTGTTGTTATTGTTATAATTCTTATTATTATTGATAAAGAAGTATATTGAGCAAATGTAAGTATACATATGCAGTTATTCTTAATATTTGTATTGTATATAAGTAACAAAAAAAATATACATGTATTCTCAGTGAAAGTGACCCCTCCCTCTGCCTCAGGTTGTGTGAATTGTCTAGGTCTCACATGCTCTCCTGCCGTGTCTTCCAAGATGGCCGCCCTGGCCCAACCGGCCGAGGCAGCATGCAAGGGCATAAATCACAGGCGCTCCATCCTTCTGTCTCTCATTATTGATGGGGAGCTGAACTGTTAATGTTTTTCACGTGGTTTCTCTTTCCCTCCACTCTGCGCTTCCTCTGAGCTCCCAAAACAAGCACAGCTCTATCGTCTCTGCCAACACTTTCCAAATGAAGGCCTTCGCCAAATTAAAACCAAGCTCCCCACTCGTCACCAATTACAATCTAGAACTTAACAAGAGACGAGAGACTCTCTCTCTCTCTCTCTTTCTCTCTCACTCTGTCCTCTCTTTTTCTCTCTTTCTCTCTCTCAACAAATAGGAAATCAAGCTGCGTAACATTTTATGTATCTCAACTTGTAGGCACATTTCTTTTGAGGATTTGGCTCTCGGTGTTAATAGCAGGAAATCAAGCTGCCATTTTATGCATCTCGTCTCGTGGGGACTTTTTTTTTTTCTTTCCACGTTTGGCTTTTCAGTGTAAATAAATAGCAGTGTAAGTCAGCCACGCGTGTTTGTGAAGTGAGAGCTGCACTGTCCCGTCGCCACGGCGCTGCCTCCAGTAACCGCGCGGCTGCCAAGGCCTGCTCTGGCGCGGTCCCCGCGGTGCGTCCGCGTGGCCCCCGCGGCTCCTCCATTATACATCGCGCCTGCATTATTTACGTCGCCGGCAGAGGTCTCTTCGGCGGCTCGGGATCCGTTTACGCCTCTGCCCGGGTCGGGACGCGGTCCCCCCGGGCGGCGTGTCGTCCCACTCTCGGCCCCGCGCCCCGAGAGCCTCGCTTTCACCGTACCGCCGACTCCCAGAAGTACATTAAATGTCCCAGTTCTGCGCACAGTTAAAGCTCTCGTTAGGATACACACAGGGTAGTGAGGACCGACGGTTACATTACTGCTTTACTACACTAGGTGGGCTGCTACTGCAGCTGAGACCTCAGTATGAAATGGAAATCTTACACACATTTTATATTATTACAAATAGAAATAATACTGGCAGTTGAGATTGAGTGTTTTGTCATTATATGTTGGCAGTGAAAGTGCAGTTACATCAACATCAAAATAATTTGCTTATCTTGAGCGAATAAAAGCGGTCCTTTTTGTGTGCAGCGTAATCATATGAAATCTGCTGTTTTATAATTGAACATACTCTTATAACTCTTAAAGTTAATTGGTGATAAGGCTTGTGTAGGAGCAGCAGGATTTGTTGAGTCCGATAAGCAGTCGGACTATCTGAACAATCTGAAACATAATAGTCGCTTGTTATACCATGTGGTTGAAGTTGAAGCAGGCTCGTAATTGGATGTTTTTATTAGACCATTGAAGTCCTCCGCATTCATAATTACAAATCACGTTTGGCGGATCTGTCGATTTCTCGGAACGCTCTGCCCCAAGAATTTCGTATTTCGCGTTTCTAGAAGTCGTTCGGCTGGCACCGTGAACGCATTTCAGAACATTTCGTGGCAGATGTGCAGCTCCTCGTGCTAATTCCCCTTGAGTTTCACATGAAAAGTGTAGCAAGAGAAAGGCAAGCTTTGCAGGGTAAATATTTGGAGTGCTGCGGTCGGTTGCAGACGCAGTTCCAGTAAGGAGGCCCTTGAACTCTCCTCTGTTCCGGATTTTGAGAAAGGCACGCCACGCGGGCGGGTCCCGTCGCCCTGGCGCGGGGTGGGGGGGTTGCAGGGGGGGTCGGGCGCGGGGTGGGGGGGTTGCAGGGGGGGGTCGGGCACGGGGTGGGGGGGTTGCAGGGGGGGTCGGGCGCGGGGTGGGGGGGTTGCGGGGCCGGGGGGGGTTGTTGACAAACAGCAGGCTTCCTCCTCCTCCTCCTTACTCCCTGCTGGGACGGCCGTTTGCCGGCAGCACGTACATCAGCGCTGCTCAACTCCTCCGTGGGCCGCAGTGTCTGCAGGTATTTTCTCCTACCGTGCGCTACACCACCTGATTTCACTAATTATATTACCTGCTTGGTTCAGATAAGAAGTTAATTTTGTGAAATCGGGTGGTGTAGCGCACGCGCGAAGCTAATGCCGCAGGACGTGGAGTTGAGCGGCGCCGGTATGCGGAGTCGGAGCTCTCGGCCGGGGTGGGAGGGGGTTCCGAGCCGGCGTTACCCACGATGCCGCGGGGGCCTGGCGTCGGGGCCTCGGCCAGGAATGTGCCGCTGCGAGGCCCGGCTGAACTTCCTGTGGAGGTGTCGGGGATAAAGGGCCAGTGGGAACGGGACTGGAGCAGCCGCGCGGAGATGAGCGTCTGAGCCCGGCTTATCCGCCGCTTCAGTGGCCGCCGCCGCCCCCGCCGGCTGCAACCTCTCCGGGGCTTAGGGTGCAGCGAGGGCGCTTCTTTAAGGGAGGCGCTTCGTCCTCACGGAGCGTACTGTAAAGCCTTTTCATTCCTTTCGTTCACGGAGAAACATACCAGACACGACACGGTCAACTTGCTCTGTTTTTTTTCCCCCCGCAACACCGCTTGGGTGCTGTGAGACGATGGCTAAGGCGGCCATTTTAGAACGCAGGTGTGTTAATGGGATGCGGCCCTGCTTACTTGCTTACCTGCTTACCCTGTGTCGTTATTGGTGGTTTAGCGGTCCTTGCTGAACTACAGGTTTAATCCCTGTACACTCTGTGGTGGGGTTGTTGTGGTAATGTAGTGAATACCTTGTTTGAGTAGTGTCTGTAGGTTATGGCTTCACTATGAGGGGGTGCTGCTCTACACCTACCGTAGGCTCTGACCGATGGTGTGGTGCAAGGGGAACATGACATTCGACACCCGCCTTTTCACAGGGGTCACTCGGTACAGGTCGGTTGGCTGGCCACACCCCACGTCTCTGATGGACACAGGAGGAGGGCGAATCGCCTAATTCTGTTCCAGGGTTCTGAGAGGGAGCCATTATTTTAATAAAATGAAATTACCACCGTTTTTCTGGGATAATGGAGCCCTAAACAGCCCCATTCGGTGTCTCTTCAGAAGGGAAAGCACCATCGCGCACTGGGCTTAATGCAGGTCAAAATCAAGTCATATCCTTCTCGTCGTTTTTAAGATTTTCCTCTTTCTCAGAGCGGACGGGGGAAGGCGGGGGGCCAGCGGGTTTGGAGGATTGCCCTTTGGAATTTCATTAAAGCTGGAAACAGAGAGGCTCCCATTTGTCTTGGACACGGGGGGGGGGGGGGGGCGAGGCGGGGGGGGGGGGGAGCAGTGTGTTTTAAAACGTGTTTGTGTGTGGTTTGGCCCCGTTCATGCGCATGGCACCGGGTCCGGAGGGGCCCCCAGTGTCGCGGGCGAGCCGCCCGGGACGGGGGGGCCCTTTGTGCGAAGTGACAAAAAGACGTGGCGCTGAACGGGGCCCACGTTGTCCCCGCGCGCGGCTGTGAAATATGGTTTGAGATGAGGACCTCGGGCACTCCCTTGAATAGCTTTTCTTTTCTTTTCTTTTTTTAAGGTCTTTTTTCATTTTCTTCCAGCTCGCTAATCGGCACCGGGTCGGCAGACAGGCTGGGATAGAGCCGCAGTGTTCCAGAGAGCGCCCGCCGTCTTTCAGGGCAGGGAAAGAATTTGGGGGGGATCGGTACTGCCAGGACCCCCCCCGTCCCCCGTCCCCTCCTCCCCTCTTCCTCCCGGCCCAGACTGCTCTGTCCCTGCACACTGCTGACCGCTCCAGACCGGACACGGAGTCGTCTTCTCTCAGACGCTTTGTTATCGTAGCTTTTGAGGATGACTTTTTGAGCCGTCTGCCGCGGCTGCGTGACTGAAATCGGGGACGGGAGCGCCACGTGTCGGCGGCCGGGCCCGGCCAATAGCGTTGATGCTGACGCTAATGCTAAACATGACCGTGATCCCTTCCCAGGGTGCAGCGTGTTTTGGAGTGCCACAGGGCGAGTTTGAGAGACCCAAGCAGGATTCGGTCGTTCAGTCTTCCCTCCTCTCCCTTCTCCCGTTTGACGATTTGTTTATGTTTGTGCAAAAAAGAGAGGGGGAAAAAACGACTCTATTGGTTGTGCCCATCAAAAGTAATTTGGTCTTAAATGTATGGGGGTCACTTGATTTATTTTTCCATTTCATTTCTAATTTAGGAGTGGCTTACGGCAACACTCAAAACACGCACCTCCATGTGTAGTTAAGGACAACACATCTGTGTCATTTTCAACACAGTCTGTGGTAAAAAGTCTCCTTTTGTTACATGTGAATGAAAGTAGTAACCTTGACAGAAAATCTGTTGAAGGTAACGCAAAAGGGAAAAAAAGCGTGTTGGATATTAGCATGTCCTTTTTGAGAACTCCACTGCACTTTGGAACTGTGCTCTGTTGACTTGTTTTCACCGAATGCGAGGCTGTTTGCGTGCAAAAAGTCTTTGGAAAGAAAGGGTACATTGCGCGGTTGTGAGGAAGAAATTGCTCAAACGAGGTCTATAAAGGTCATACAACACGAGATGAGACGCATGCGGATGACTAGCGCCAGTGCATTTCCAGCTGTATCTTGTATAAAATGGATTCTCTGTCCTGTCGGTTAACCTGGGTGAGAGAACCCGCTTACCGAATACATAACATAACATAAAAGCTGGCTGACTGCAATGGGAAGCTGATGATCATTTTGATGTTAATGTTGGTTTCAGATGGGAAGTGAGTGGTGGAGACTTCACTTCTCCCTGATCTCTAGACCCTGGCTTAGGGAGAAAGCAGACTTTTGGATTACCGCTGTCAGCTTCTGTACCAAGACGCTGACATGCCGCCGTCTGAGAGGCGAACTTTCCGAACCAACATTCCTTGGCATGGCCCGGAACTCCACCGTCAAGTGGACATTGACTGTTTGGAGAGGCACACTGGTATTTTTCTTCAGTCCAGCCACAGTTTTGAGGGACGGATAGCAGCTCCCCCTGGCTGGCATGGCCTGGTTTTATTTGTACAGTACGCCCAACAACCATCCTCTCCCAACCCCCAACAACCCCCACGAGGACCCCCACGGCTCACTGCAGCAGTGCCCCCGAAACCGAATACATAAAAACCGTGGGAGGTCCACTGCTACAAGCCCCATCGTGAAAATGGCCGAAGAGAAGTAAATCTATTTTTAAAGCCCTTTTTTTTTACAGTATTGCTAGCGATGGTTTTCATCAGGGCTACTTACTCCAGTCCAGGCCTGTGTGCGAAGCAGGCAGTCTCTGGCAGGGAAGAGCATTTATTTATAGGTATGTGAAAGCTGGCTGGCCTCCTGCCCTTCTGGGCTGCATTATGACGTGCCATTGGAAAATAAAAACCACCTCTTCGGGAACAGATACAGCTATATTTACCACTTAGGTTAGCTCCCAATTGTAAACTGTAAAAGCCCTGCCTCTTTCTCTCTCCTCTCTCTCCCTTCCTTGTTTTTTTCTTTTTCGAACGTGTCCTTGTGACTCGCGGCGTGTCGTGCGTTTGAAATGGAAATCTAAGGCAGGTGTCGTGTGAAAGAGTCGAGAGGGCGGCTTTTCTCCCGTTTCAGCAGCGGATACCTCGTGACTCGATCGGTCGGAGGTCCGAGGCCGCCGCGGTAACGCGCCAGGGCGGAACACGCCGGAAGGTGTGTGAGAGCACGGCTGAGGTGTGTGTACAGCGGTGCCAGAAAGTGTTTCATAGCACCCGGCTCAGGTAGCCAGTCGCAGGCCAGTATATCGCATAACGGCGTAAGCAAATCCCTTACAGACAAGATGGTGGACAGTGCAGTCAGTGTGCCAGAGGAACACAGTGATCTGGCTGACTGGCGATAATACGGGGGTGCTAACCCAGGCCTCTTTATGTAATGTAATGCAACCAGTCTACAGCAGTACACCAGGCAATGCGGATGCTAATTGATATTTTATAGTTATGGCCTGCTCCGGGAGGGCCAAAGTACAAGAGGGTTAAGAGGTTAAGTGTGTGTATCTGTGCCTGTGTGTGTGTGTGTGTGTGTGTGTGTGTGTGTGTGTCTGTCTGTCTGTCTGTCTGTCTGTGTATGTGGTTTTGTGTGTGAATGTGTGTGTGTTTATATGTACTTGTGTGTGTGTATGTGTGTATGTATGTGAGTGTGTGTATTTGTGTATGTGTATGTATGTGT
>NC_083766.1:9680381-9682881 GCF_963514075.1 Conger conger | reverse complement strand
TGACCTCGAGGGAGAGGGCGGCTAGACTGGCCGGGAGGCCCCTGAGGGGCCACGGGGGCTGGATAACGGGGTTCTTCCTGCACTGTTGAGGTCCGGGCTGTTTCTCTTGCTGAGGGCCAGGCTCGCTGACTTTCTGAATCTCTCGCTCTGCTTTGCACATACATTCAGAGACCTGCATCAGCCGAAAGGTTTCATCATACAATTTATTTAATTTATTCTCTTTTTCGTATTTCATCTCTGACACTGACACATTACCATAGCACTGTTTGACTCTCATTGTAGACTTTCTCCTGACGCTGGCCAACATCTCACACATCCGTCACGCACTCAGTAGTTGAAACGCCATGTTCTGCTGAGATGGAATGATGAAAAATACATCGCAAAGTTGCATGAATGACTGTAGGAAATGTGGCGTTGACATTGTTCTACTTATGTGAAATATATTGCTGTGCGTTTTCGATCTTAAACATACTTTTTGTATCAATAATCTCTGTGCAGACAGAATTTAGGTAGTGTGTTTTTACAGTTGTATAGAGTTTATGCTTTGTATATTTGAATAACGGGCTTTTTAAAGTGTTGGATACATATTTACAACATCTCGCATTGCCTTAAGGATTAAGACGGTTTTGCCAAACATTGGTGTCTACTGTAAATAATAACATAAATGCAACAACGGTTTTACTCCTTGAAACTGCAATGTCATGAAACTACACTGACTACGCCGGTACACTGCTTTATGCGATGTCACCGATACCAGCCATACCCCCCAGTCCTCAGTCACCCTCCTGTAGAACACCATAGGGGAGGTCATAAGGTCACTCTAAAGACATGAGATCTCACACAAGAAGACATGTTCCTCTTAGGGAGTGTTTCATCCCCGCGAAAAACATTTCCGAAAGTGAGTCGTCCTAAAAGTTTGGATGTTCTCCGGGGTTCCGCGGGACGCGCAAAGTGGGTCCGCAGAGCTCGGAGAGGCTTCCGCTCGGACCGCCCCGCGCCCAACGCGGCGGCCATTACGCCAGCCGGACTCCGCAAATGCAGCCCGGCCCCCGAGCCGGGGAACTTTAAAAGTGTGAGTCGCTTTTCCACTGTGGTTTTTTTCATTTTTTTTAAAGGGTTTTAAAAGGTTCAGGAGAGAGAGGTCACGGTGCAGTGAGTGCCCCCCCCCCCCCTCCCCGGTCCCATCCGTCTCTGGCGGAGGCCATGAAAATTTGATGGCTGAATTAGGTTGTTGCTCATCTTGCACCTCGGCGCTGGCGGTATCGACAGCGGCGCTGAAGCGCTCCGGGCTCTCGGCCGGCCCGGCCGCGGCGGGGGCCACTCCGGAGCCGCGGCCCTGACAACATCACAAGTGTTTTAACAGGGTTTTAATGGGCCCGCTCCCCCGCTCCTCCGAGGCTCCCGGGCTCTGGGAAAAGGGCCGCCGTGAAAGAAGGAGGGGAAAAAAAAAAAACGGTGGAAAGAGGGAAAGGGAGCCCGTCGCCGGCTGATGGGAGCTGACGTGCCCTCCTTTTCTGCCGCCGCGGCTGTCATGTGACAGGGGGGAGTCTCTGCGGTGTGTGTGTGTGTGTGTGTGTGTGTGTGTGAAGAGTGGTGAGGTGCGGTCTGCTCCTTCCAGCGAACGGGACTTACAGCTGAGGGAGGGCTGGTTTTGGTCGAGGCCCTGACCCCTGACCCCAGTCGGTCATAAAGGTGCTCTCCACCGCAGCCTACAGTAGAGGGGAGCGCTTTTAACGCCCCCCCTCCCAGCTAACGAGAAACATTCTCACAACGTGGCTCCCATGTAGAGGCAATGTTATAACATTTACAAGACATTCCACTGACATTGTGAGGACATTTTGTGAGGACATTTTGTGTTAGCTGACCATGTTGCCTGTAGAATTAGAGTATTTTATCTTGGGTAAGGGAGGTTAAGTATTCAGCCCCACAGCATCACTCTTGACAAGCCGGAGCGTTGTGTTGCCTGGACCCCAGATTATGAGGTGAAAGAATGTGGAAAATGAGAGAAATGTGAATCCAGGGGAGTTTGCGTTGGGCTTGCGTCTGCGGCTGGTCGCATTTCAAACGTTGCTTTCCTGAGCTAGAAAATGGACTGAAGGATGGAAATGTAGCCTTCAATCAATTAGCAGCCTTCAATGAATTCTGGTCAGAGGACTAAGTGGGCTCTCACTGTGAAGCTACGAGCTCTGGCAGCAGATACTCGGGATCATGATGTAGTAGAGGGCAGATACGCCAGTTCCCCTCACAGGGCTGTAATTGTTTCTATAGGTACTTTCCATCTGTTCCCCATCCTACTCTCCATCCTTAATTTCACGCCCCTTCAGAGAGTTTAGTACTGCCACAGGACAATGGGCATCTCTTTTCACTCTGCCTCTCTCTGTCACTCCTTCTCCGTCGCCCTCTCTGGGTTCCTACGTCCTCCATCCCTCCGTCTTTCTCTCCCGTCTCTCTCTCTCTCCCCTCGCTTCGTCCCGTATTCTTTCCATTCCTCCCTCCCTGG
>NC_083766.1:9672881-9675381 GCF_963514075.1 Conger conger | reverse complement strand
AGCATGTTTTGGGGGGAAAAATACAGACTCTCGTATGCTCATATATGGACAGACACTGAAAATCCTGGAATGTCTGGCCACGACGTTGACCGGAGCGGCCGCATGACACGGGCGAAAGAGATGCCTGACACACAGAAACGGTCTCTTAATCCGAGAACCGGAACAGGGATCCAGTAAAACTTACGGCCCCCGGCTCACACATCAACACATTAGCGCTCCCGCGCTAGCGCTCATTACCAGCAGCCGTTCTGGCCCACGCGGCCGCGTGGCCTGACCCAGAGAACGTTCCGGCACACACCTCCTCCTCCTCCCGGGCCGGTCAGGGGACGCGGGAGGGGCCGTCCCGGGTCACACGCTTCCCATTCGCGGCATCACGTGTCGCGGCGCCCTGACCTCCGCGTTCGCGTTTTTTTACGAGCCGCTCATTAACTCCCCGAGCCCTGGCAGTGAAATTTACGGGATTTAGAAGTTTTAGCGTGCTTTCTGTAAATGAGACGATTATAAGGCGTTTTATTGGATTACGCGGGGCAGTGCCGCCCTGAGGGGGGGGTTTATCGCTGGCGGGGGACGGGGGCGGAGCCGGGACTGCGCTAATTCCTCCAGGTGTCGGACACCCCCCCCCGTACCCCTCCGCCTGTCCCCAGAAACCCCGGCACATAGACGTAGGGGAGTAGAGCGCTACTACTGAGGAATCTGTCTAAAAATGTTTAGAATATGAATGAGTAATTTAACTGATATCAGTGCTAGTCATAGTGTCGACCATTATAATGATAGTGATTGCGAGGCAGTGAAAACTAAAAAGAATTTCTGACTGAATTTGGGATTTGTGGCCAATGAATAGGGTTTAGGAGGGACATTTTCACTTTTTGGTAGAATAGCATGCTGATGACGACTTTTTCTAATAATAACGCTAATAATAATAATAATAATAACAATTGATATTCATATTATTTGCATTATTATTGCAGGAAAAACAGAGTTCCGTCGCCATCATTGTCGTTGTTATTCATCTTGTCTTGTTCAATGATAATAATTATCATTATCAACTGAAAACGGTGCATTTTAATTGGCCGTCATCACCTCGTGCCTGCTCAGGCCCTCGGCCCGTGGCCCTGGGGTCCCCTCCTCGCAGCGGCCCCCAGCTAATCCGCAGCGGCCCCTCCGGCGTCCCGTCCCTCCATTAGGGCCCCCCGGCATCCCGGCCCGGGCGCGGCGCGGCTGACGTCGGGTGTTCGCACCTTCTCGCCTCCCCTGAGAAACATGACCCCGGCTCCGCGCAGGCCAGGCGGATCTGACGGAGACCTCTGCCGGGCTAATGGATTTCACACACGTCTCCCTCCCGCGGGAGCGTGTCTTCTCCATTAGCCTGTTTTTTAAAGTGCTGTTTTGAAGCGCGAGCGCCCGTCCTGTTTCGCCTTTTCTCGCTGGCTTTTTGACATTTCTCGCCGCGCCTGTTTGAGGTCGGGGCTTACCTCACGTCCCTTTCACGGTCAAACCCGCCGCGGAGCGCGGAGCTCGGCCCGTTTACTGCGCTGTAAATTCCTTGTCTGGGTCTCGTTAGGTTTTAGGGGGGAGATGCCAGGGTACGGTGTCCTCCATAAAGTTTGGGGCAAAGGCGTTTTTTTTTTCATTTGGCTCTGCGCTCCACCATTTTAGATTTACAATCGAACGTGTGTTTTAAGGGCAGATTCTCATTTTCTTTTGTACAGTTTTTATACATAGACCCTCCATTTGAGGGCACCACAGCTTTTGGGACAAATTTCTTCACAGGTGTTTCTGATTAGTTTGAATGCAAATTGTTTACAAATATAAAATTAGAGTAGAGCCAAATCAAGAAAAAAAAAATCTGACTTTGTCCCAAACATTATGGAAGGTACTAGGTCTCGTGTGAGCATGTACTTTGTACAAAACGTCTCCTGTAAAGTAGCTACAAGCCACAGCACCAGTCACATTTATATCATTTCAGCTGTTTCCCCTGAATATCCACATAGACAGGTGTGAAGTTGAGTCCTCCTGAAGGCCATGTGTTAGCACGCGTGCATGTGTGTACACGTGTGTGTGTGTGTGTGTGTGTGTGTGTGCTTGCGCATGAACGCGTGCGGCACAAAAGGACGACTGCTCGGAGGGGAGAGTTGAAAGGGGGGCGACAGAGTTCATCAACACCCCTCCCCCTCTCCCCCCTCGCCCCCGACACCACGTGCCTCCGCCCCCGCCGGCCCCCACCACCCCCCGCCACCCCCGCAACCCAACCGCCTTGACCCGCCGACCTTTCAACTCCACTTGAACCTGCGGCGCGCACTTGTGGAAGGAAAGGGGCGAAATAAAAATAAAGATGTGATTATACGTTACGGTAACAGTAATGCTCGAGTAATCTCCCTGTTGTGTGTTTTGCCGTTCGCCGCAGCGGGGGCTTCTGGGTAATGAGCTTACACGACGTGGCTGTTGGTTAATGCCGGCCCGCGACTTTCCATAAGTATTCGAACAAAGGCCGATTATCCGG
>NC_083766.1:9630381-9665381 GCF_963514075.1 Conger conger | reverse complement strand
TAATTCCTACATGGATTACCTGGTATGTATAAATACCCTCAAATTAAAGGTGACAGTCTGCACTTTAACTTCATGTTCATTGTTTCATTTTAAATCCAATGTGTTGGAGTACCGAGCCAAAATAACATATTTTAGTGTTGTACCAAATACTTATGGACTGCGCTGCATGTGTGTGTGTTTCTGCATGCATGTGTGTTTGTGCGTGTGCTGCTATATGTTTGCTTGTGCATGCCTGTGGAGGTTTTGTGTGTGCATGTGATTTGTACTTGTGTGTGTGTGCATGTGTGTGTGTGTGCGTGTGTGTGTGTGGATGTGTGTGTATTTAGATGTGTCTGTAGTTTGAATCATTGTGAGGACCATCAGTGGAACTGAAAGCTGTGCTGTCTGGCCCTACCTGGTCTCTGGCCTCTCTGCAGGACAGAAGTATGGGGGGATTTGAGCTCTCTGCTTGTGAGATTGGACATGACACCCCTGGACACAGGACATTAATCAGGACTTATCACGGCTCGTGTTATCTCCATTCTGTACATTCCATACAGTGCATGTATTTATTTCCTGCTGGTTTTATTCACTGTAGAAGATAGAGACAAATGGTGGGTGTTTTATTTCCCCCCCTGTTCGTGTGGGATTAAGAGAATGGCAGATTTTATCTCTTTTTTCCTGTCCTTTTGTAATCCCCCCCCCCCAACCTCCCCACCCCACCCTGTTGATAATCTATCGGAGTGTGACAGATAAAAATGGAGCTCTAAACTAAATATTAAAACAGCCGGACACAGAGCTGTCGGCGACCTTCAGAGCCAGTCTGTGGAACACATTAGCAATGGGGAGAAGGGCCGGGGGACACATATAAAGGACGCGCAGAGATGCAGAGGACACATTTTCCTGGAACATCTATCCAAACATCGCCCGTCGATATCCAGCCGCGGAGATTTCGGCTGTCCTTTGTAGTTAGTTATCGTTACACCACCTGTGCTTGCCTTCCCCCCCCACCTCATCTGTAGAACATCCCGGAAAGACTCCCCGTCACCCCACAGTCACGAGTCCACCTGCGTTGCCAAGTGCAGAAACAAAGTCACACACATTTTTGACCTTGTGCCAGTTTGCTGGGCACTGAATAAATGTGACTAAAACCTGTTTGTTTAAGTGATGTCGGTGTGCATGACTTGCAGTGTTCACTGCAAAAAAAAGAAGTGTTTTTGTCTTGTAATGAGACTTACAATCTTATTTTGTCGTAAAAAAAAAAAAAGTTATTTTTAAGTTTAAGCAACTTTCTTCTTTTGAAATTGTTCAATCTTGAAATGAGCAAAACTGGCTCATTGGTAGTCTCTAAATCCAGCTAGTATATAAGAACAAGACTAAAGTACTTGTTAAGATTGACTTATTTTTTTATTAGTTTTGGTCGTGTCTAGAGTTGTAAAGTTCTGGGAAGGTTTCTGTGTTTGAAGGAATTTTTATGAACTTTTGGGAACTAAAATACTGTTAACAACTGTGAATAAATCGTTTGTTTCTCTTTGGTTTTTTAAGCATTGGACCTATTTGAAGAATTACTGAAAATACATACATATTAGTCAGCCATGGGTTCTTAGGGTCAAGAAAATTACTTTGGTTTATGACAATGTGAACGCACTTATTTTGGTGTTTTATTTTTCAAATGCAGTTCATTAAATAAAGAAACAGAAATGCGAAAATATACAGGGTTCTCCCCAGAGAATGTAATGGGGGCAATGCGCTACTCTGTGCCCTCACTTGTGCCAAAATAAGAGCCTTTGTCACCTGTATGTCTTATACTCTACCTACATGCAGTCAGGGGAGAGACATGGCTTGTGAAACGGTAACGTGTGTGTAATCAGAAAAGCATCACCAGTTATTCTGTCCTTCAGTACCGGACTTTTTATTTGGCACACATTGTGAACTGAATGATTACAGTCTTGCTTTAATTCATATGGATCATTTTTTGTGTGTGTGTGGATTAAAGTTGATTCAGTTAAACACTGTGAGTTCATTCTGTGAGTTAGTGTTAATACGCCTAATTTTATGGCCAGTTAGCCACTGTTTATTTTTTCGTAAGATATGCAAAGCAGTTTTTGGTTTTTATGTTTGCTCTACTGAACATGTCCCGATCCATGAAGTCAAAACAGAGGTATACCAAATTGTGATTTTTGTTTGCAGTTATAACCCGCATTATTATTGTAATTTATTTTATTTTATTTTTTTATTTTTTTATTTTTTTCACAATATTTCTTCTTTCTTTCAAATGAAGTCATACAGCCTGGAATAGAGAGCCACTTTTAATATTTCTTTTCTTTTTGAGTTTATTTTCATAAATTTGTCTTTTGTAGCCATTTTCATTCTCTATTCAGAGAAAATGTCGTTTGAGATTCATAGATCACTGGGCAAAATGTTCTAATTCTTAACCCTTATTGTTTGACGGTTTTTTGGGGTGGTGTTAATGCTCCAGAAAGCAGGGGCTTTACATTCTCCATAACAAACCCTAACCCTTTGCCGACACTTCCACTAACTTCATCCTTTGACTAAAATAAGGTTAAACAAAACTTTTAAACTGACTTTAAATTTAAATTGACTTGCTTGACCAAGGCTAAATAGTTTTCTTTTTTTAATTTTATTATTATATTTTATATACTATTATATAATATTTATTTAATAACAAAAAGGTATCAAACACCCATATTACCTATGTGAAAAAGTACACTTATTATAAACTTCTTGAACTTTAAACCACCTTTATTATTTGTATTGATTTAATTTAAAAAATGTATATGATTCATATAATTCATACTATGCAGTGCATAGATGTCTTTACAGTTTTGCCTAAGAACCTTGCGTAAGCATTTCATTGCAATGAGTGTTTGTACATTGTGCAGTTTTCTCTCAATTGCAGCTCGGCTGTATTTCATAGACTAGAACAAATGTGTCTGTGATGTCACCCACTGACTGTCCGTGGGCTTGTGAGAAGCGTTTTGACACCATGGAAGTGCTGTTTTCAGGTGCCACCATGTTGTAAACATTCAGTCAGTGACTGTGCGTTAGGGAGGAAGGAGACCCGTATATATGTGTGAAGTTTCGCCGAATGGGAGTCAAATCGGCGCGGGAGATACAGTGACTCCACAGTGATACAAACTGCTCCTGATTCATCCACAAAATATTGAGGTATTTTCTAGTTAAGACAACAACTTTACAAATCGGAGACGGTGAAATAAAACACCTATTTTCTTGTGCGAATGTTGTTACGATTGACTAGCACTGACGCTGATGGCTAAAACACCTATACTGGAGCCATCTGCACTGCGGCTAGTGAACAAGATCTCTCAACCAGACCAGGACATGAGCCTCAAAAACGAAGGCCGGGTTTTGGCCGCCTGCCGTTTTTACGCGTAGCTTGCTCTTGGCAAGCATACGTTGCTTCAAAGGTTCCTTTCTTTTTCTTTTTAAAAAATGATTGTTTCCTCGCGCCCTGCAAACCTTCTTGGCACGGTCACAGAGCGTGTATTTGCGAAGAGCCTTATTTATAGCAGGAATGAACCGCGGAAAGACTAACATTTGTATTAGGTCTGGGCTCATCAGATTGTGATATGACTCCTGGCAGACCTTCGCCGGGCGCCACACGGAGCGCGCCGATCGGCCGGCCGGGACGTTAACGGAGACGCGCTCGGAACACCGGCGAGGGCCTGGAAACGCGCAGCCGGCCTGGACCGTTTCCTGAACCCTCCTCAATCAACGAGAGAGAGCGGTGATCAAAGCCTGCTGCTCACTCTCCGTCACCCCCCCCCAAAAAAAAACACAACTCAGCGTGAACCGAACCAGACCCTTCACCCTCCCCTCCAGTCTGTCTCCTGTAGACGCGCCGTGAACTCGAACACGACTCGTTATTTGTTCACAAACTGACAGAGCGGCGCTCGTCAAAAGCACGACTTGGTGTAATTGCCGTTTCTCGAGCGTATTAGTTGAAAAAGAAAAAAGCATGTTCTTGTTCTCGTTCTTGTTCTTGTTTTTGTATTCTGCAGACAAAAAAAGTGCCACAGACTGAATACTCCAGTGGAGGCTTTTTTTTTTTTTTATCTTTCTGAAGGAAGAAGATTAATTGAGTTCCAGACCCTTGTCCTGGCTTCCTGTTTTCCACCCGAAAAAACAACCCTATCTAAACAAGAAACACGAGCAGCACAGAGAAACCCCATGGGAGAAAGAGAGATTAACAACCGCCGCAGTCGCTCCGAGAGATTTTCACGCAGGCAGTTTGATAGACGGAGGTGGGCACCGAACGCGGGGGCCTTCGATGGAGGCGGAGCGCTGGGGCCAGATGCTTGTTACCTCGGCTGAAAATGAAGGCTCACCTCTGTAATTCCCCAGCGGAGGGGTAAATGAGCCGTCCCTCGGTGGCAGTGCTGCGGTCAGGCCCTGCGTGTATGAGTATGTGATCGTGTCTGCGTGTCTGGCATCCGCTTCTCCGGTAGGTCCATTGTGGGCTGTGTTTGGTTGTGTTATCTAATTATCTTCGATAATGACTTGGACTTGATTCCGGTTCTCCCTCCCCCCCTTTCCTGGTACAGGGAGAAGCCCTGGTTGCCTCTGCTGCAAAAAAAAAAACACATCCATTTTGTTGACCGAGTGCAGCCATGAGAGAGAGCGAGAATGTGAGGGAGAGAGAGAACAAGTGACAGACAGCAGGCAGGAGGAGAGAGAGAAGGAGTGAGGCTGACCTGGCCCTGACCTGTCTGTGACCTCGGCCTTGTTTTGGCTCGGCCCTCTCCAGGAGAGCGGCACGGCTGGACTGTGACATGGACGGTCAGTGCTGATGAACAACACGGTGATGCTGCTTTAGTATGCACACAGCTGTCCTCGTGGAGAGAGAGAGAGAGAGAGAGAGAGAGAGAGACAGGAGTCAGCTGTCGGTGTGATTTTTCGGGCGTCTCTGAAGGGCTGCTGTCTTTCGGTTCAGAGGCCATTTTGAATGCTTCGAGCAGTTCTATTTGTTCTCTAAAGGCCAGTTTGTTGCGGCCAACGACATCCAATGGATGTTGCTTGTCACAGCGACATTTTAGTTCATACACGAGGCGACTGAAGCACATTTATACTTCTTTGGGCAACAATAAATGTTCATATCGAGCGACACTGTTGCTGGACATTTAGTGAGTGGGATAAATTGCATGCTTTTGGGCAGGGGTCACCAACCCTGTTCCTGGAGATCTACCATCCTGTAGGTTTTCATTTCAACCCTAATTTGGCACACCTGACTACTAATTAGCAGCTCAAAGAAATCCATAGCTGTTGAATGAGGTGTGCTTCATTAGGGTTGGAGTGAAAACCTATAGGACAGTAGGTCTCCAGGAACAGGGTTGGTGACCACTGCTTCAGGAGGTTTGGTGGAGCCTGGTCTCAGCAGGTTTTAAGGTGAGGGCTGTGTGTAAGGCCTGCTGTGGCCTGCCGTCCTGGTCTCAGCCCCACCCTGCTTTCCCTACTGAGTACAGAACACTGGTAACGGGAACTGCAGGTGACCGTATCAGCAATCAGCTACCGTCCGCAACTAACCGTCCTATCTGCACAGCTGTTACAAGAGGGGGCACAGCTACTCCGTTTCCGCAAAGGTGGGGTCACCCCCCAACTCTGCAGACTACCTAAACTCAGCCGGCACCCCAGATTTACATCGACCCGCAGCCTCAAACCAGCCATCAAACCAGAACCGCCTTTAAAGGCTCGCTGGGTGCTGTCTGCTTAATAGCTGGAGCTGTAGTTTTAGGGGAGAGGGGGGACGAAGAATTTGATAGTCACCTCCATTAAAAGCAGGCCTATAAACAGCCCAGCTTTAAAGGTACCCTGGAGATTATCATACAATTAGCAGAGGAGATTACGGGCTGGCTTTGATCACGGCGCGACGTACAACTTCGAGATATTTAAATGATCCCAGTGCAGTTACTTTGACATTCCGCGGAAACAGATGCTCTCCGTTTTAAGAGCGGACACCCAGAACGTAATGTGCTCTCTCTCTCTTTCGCTCTCTTCCTCTCTCGCTATCTTTTTTTTAAAGCAATTTTATAAAGTGCACACAGTAACAATAAAACATTTTCTTTTAATCTCCGTCTCTCGTGGGCGAGATTAATACACATTAATAAGGTTTTGTTTACAGTGTCAGTTTCTGATGGTTTCCAAACGTGGTTTTACAGATTACTCAGAGAGAGACAGAGTGCTGGAAAGGGGGAGTGGTTAGTGTGAGCTTAGCAGCCCTCCAGGCCTCATGTTGGAAGGGGGGAGTGATTAGCCTTAGCGTTAGCATGAGCATTAGCGTGAACGTGAGTGTTAGCAGTCCTACAGACCTAATGCTGGAAAAGGGGAGTGTTTAGCCTGAGCAGTAGCGTTAGCGGTCCAACAGGCCTCATGCTGGAAGGGAAGAGTGGTTAGTGTTAGCGTGAGCCTAGCGGCCCCACTGACCTCATGTTGGAAGGCGGGAGTGGTTAGCGTTAGCGGTTGTACAGGCCTCATGGCGGTAAGTGGGAGTGGTTAGCATGAACATTAACGGTCGAAGAGGCCTCATCGCCCTTGCGTTTGCAGAGGAAGGCGGTGCGGTAAGGTTGTTATGAAAAGCAAGTGTATATAGGAAACGGCACTTAGCGGGATCTCTCTGAGTGACTGCCAGGCCAGGAAGCAAACGCGCAAGCCTTGGCCTTCGTTCAGCTCCCCCAGCCCCCCAGCCCCCCTTCCCCACCCCTGACCCTCACTCTGCTCTCCGAACTCCTCACTGGATACAAGCTGGACCTCTCCCACCATTCTACGCCTAGCATTGCCACCCCACCCGCCCCCCCTCCCATCCTCACGTTTTCACATAACCCAGGGCCCCGGGGGGGGGGGGGGGGGGTCTGTAGGCATGCCCCGTGGGGACCAGGCAGCTCCGGCACGCGTTTAAAATAGCCCTGGATAAATAAAAAAGCTTGGGAACCGAGCATTTGTTTAGTCCATTTGCCACATTTAGCCGTGTCCTACAGGGCCTGAAAGGCACCCCGCCGCCCCAGTGTGATGTGCCATAAATCACACTCAGGAACACACTTTTTTATCTCCGCTTTATATTTCCTTCCTCAAGCGATTTGTCTTGGCTTCCTCTTTTTTTCCTTGGCAGGCGTGCTGGGCACCACGGTTAATAAAGCGCCGACACTTCACATGTGTGACGTGATCAAATGTTACCTGCAGGTGCTTCAAAACAGCAGGAAAAGTCTCATTTTCAGGATATATGCTCGTGCTTAAAGTACAGTATGGACAGATACAATTTATCTGTCCTCCGTTCTGCCAGACAGTGGGAACGGCCATAACCGGTGAAGTATGTGCTACAGCATTATATGAAATATGAAAACTATAGTTTATAGAGTAATTGGGCCATAGTGCAGAACCTTGGTGCAGTCTCTCAGTGTGTAGGGCCCCTGTAGTGTCTTGTGGCAGGAGAGGTTAATGGGCCTTGGTAGTCTGATATAAAGCAGAACAAAACCTTTGCCCATATATGGATTTCTGGATCAAAGGAGAATTTCACTCAAGATAAAATGAATGGAGTTTCACATAACCATCTCTGTCATAGTCTGGTGTTTAAAACTTGGGAAATTTGTGTCTGTGCACGTTTGCCTCTTAAGTGGCACCGGATCCACTGAATTTGGATGCCTCTCTGCAGCCTAAATAATTATTTTGCTATCAGCAAACTAACGATGCTTCAAATGTTATATAGAGTATGTCACTGCTACCAATTTTACAGCAAGGCTTTCGAGCTAGTCAAAGCTACTGTTTGCCTGTAAAGAAATTTAGAGAAACTACTCCAATAACAACAATAAAGCAGGAACATGTATTATTTATTACACTAACACCAGCCCTACGGCCTACAGAACGAGCCTCCGCACCAGCCCTACGGCCTACAGAACGAGCCTCCCCACCAGCCCTACGGCCTACAGAACGAGCCTCCGCCCCAGCCCTACGGCCTACAGAACGAGCCTCCGCACCAGCCCGGGCGCTCTGTGCCCTCGCGTAGGCTGACATCACAAGCCATTACGCGGCTGACGCGTGACTGGCACCCCGGACCTCACGCGCTCCCCCAGAGCGTGGCTCTCTCCGCACCCCTGATTAAAAGAGCAGGAGGCTCCGTGTGCCCCCCTCTCCTCCCTCCTCTCCTCCTCTCCCCCTCTCCTGTCCCGGCACTGCGGTTTCCGCTACAGTGCGACTGGCTGTCTGGGCCTGACAGGACGACCTCCCTCTCGGTGTGAGCGGAGAGAGAGAGAGAGAGAGAAAGTGCTTCTGACACCTCGGGTTGCCTTGGCGTCGAGGTGGCCGACGCGTCACCTTCTCTACGCATGAACGCCCCTCTCGATCGGTGACGCTCGCTAGCCGAAGGTGTCAGTCGTGGGCCACAGTCAGCGAAGGCCCCCGTTGGGCCCCGGCCCCGTCCGGGTCCTGCCTGTCATAGCACAGCTAAGACGATTTGATCAGAGGAGGGAGGGTCAGAGACAGCCCAGCCTGAATCGGCCGGTAGAGAGATCTGTGTGTGGGTACTGGGCGAGCAGGGCTCGGTGTAGAGGACAGGAGTGGACACACACACACACACACACACACACGTACACGCACACACACACACACGCACTCGTACACGCACCCACACACACACACACACACACAGGAAAACACGCCTAAACCCAGCCACGCATCCCCTCCTCTTCAATTTTATATAGAAGAACCATTTCTTTATTTTACATTTCTGTGCTCGTATATTCTGCTTACACAGAAAATGCATTCTTCACTTCAAAGTGCTGACATGTAACTGTCAGTTTCCATGGGCCTTTGTGACTGCCTTCATAGTGCCAGGCCAGCTCTGATTTGTTGGAGACGTGTAGCCGTGTTGAAGCTGTCCCCTGCCTGTCAGCTTCAGCGTTCTGCTCCGGAGGACGAGTGGCAGAGGAAGCCCGGCAGGTAGCCGGTCGGGGTGGGGGGGCGGGCGGCGGGAAACAGGAGGCATTGTGGGAAGCAGGAGGCCTGGGAAAGGGTGACAGGGCGAGGGGACCGGGGTGGTCCGGGCCGCGGCCCGCGGTCCTGGGAAAGCCGTTTTCGGAGAAGGGACGGGGGTGAGGGGACAGGGGTGCGGCGGGCCTGGGAACGGCGCTGGGAACCGCTCTGCCAGGCTGCGCTCCCGGGGGGCTCGGTGGGAGCGGGACGCGGAGGCCGGGCGGCTCTCTTCCTGCCGCAGGTCAGGCCCCCTCCGCAGCTTCCCAGCCTCCGTGACGAGCGCGATGTTAAAATTAGTCCCCCCCCGTCCGAAAGAGTCAAAATGCACAAACCAGCCGATTTTCACACACTAACTCTTCCCTGCCGTGAGACGCTATCCGCTGCGTTGAGAAAGTTGATGACGGGGATCTCGACTTCTCCACTCTCCCGTGGGGGGTGGGGGGAGGACACCGCAAGGCGGCCTGAACTCTCCCTGAACCCCGAACCCGACTTCCGACGTAGTGTTTCATCGCAGTTTGGCAATTCGGTTCTGAAGGCCCACCTCGCACCACCATTCTTGTCAAAGGTAATTAAGTCAGCGTGAGGAAAAACATGTTGAACTTCTCCGTAATTTACGCGCTTGGCAACCCGCTCGCTTCCCTTTAGCGTCCGGCTCCGGTCTGCTGTTGCTCAGGTCAAGGTCCTTAAAGAGCGAGAGAGAGGATAACTAGCCGACAGCAGAGAGGTTTTAGCTGCGGTCAGACCGCATTCGGCGTCCGGTTAAGGCCTGTGAGTTTTTAACTTGCGCGAGGCCTGCCTGCCTCTCTCCCCCCCCCCCTCCCTTCCCTAACCCAGCAGTTCCTGTTTAGAGCGGACAGTATACACATCCGCCCCACGTAAATGGCTCCCAGGTAGAGCGGGGAAAAGTGCAGTGTGGAGGGCCAGCGTGTGTTTTTCCCTCCTGTGTAGGTGGTGCGGTGTTTACAGGATGGATGTGCGTGGGGGCCGGCGAGGCGTGTGTGTTTATACAGGCCTGAGGAGATAATGGCCGTCGCGGCTCTGACACTGAGCCGTAATGGAGACCGATGACTCCTTTTCCTGTAAACAACACACACACATAATTGACTTTGATTAAGAGCAAATTAGGCTCTGCCTCCTCCCGAGGTGCAGTGATTTACATTCCTGGGCCCTGGGGGGGGGGGGGAGAGCCCCTCCCTGATAAGACTCGTTCGCACGTTCGGCCCCTGTCCCAGAAGCCCCTGCTCCGGCCAAGCGCAGACCAAGCCCTGCGTGACAGGGGCCTCCCGTGGCCCTTTCGTTCAGGACGAGGCTGTCGCCTTTCCCATCGCGGTGGGCGGTGGGCGGGAGCGTTATTTCGGGGCGTCTGACGTCCTGTCCCTGATGACGGCGAGGCGGCGCGGGCGTCTGCGGCCAGGGCCAGCGGCGTTCTCAGGCTCCGGCCGGGAGTCAGAGTCAGAGTCAGAGTCAGAGCGGGGCTCACCGGGGGGAGGAGGGCTTCCCGCTGGGGCTCCAGGGCAGACAGCGGAGCAGTGTGGCGGCTTGGTGTCAGAGGCACGCTATCGGACAGTAATTCACGGCGTTGGGGGAGACGGATCCGTGCACTCCTCCCGCTGCCGGTTCGAGCCGCGCGGGGGAGGCTCGTGTCTGCGGTGTGTGTACTTTCGCCGTGATGTATGCGTGTATATGCTCTGAGATACATACATGAGCGTGGCCAGTGGTATTTGTGTGCTTGTGAGTGAGAGATACCGTGATGTGAGATATTGAGCGGAGAGATACAGTATACAATATGCGGAGACACACTTATGGGTGTGAGGCACACACGGTGTGTATGTGTGTGAGCATGAGTTAGTAGACTACTCTGTGGTGAATGTGCATCTCAGTGTATATACTATATGTGTGTATTTTGCTACAGTGAGGTACACATATACTAATCTTTATATAGGAATGTGCATGTAAGCGAGTTGTGGCAGATTTATATCAAGTTTTAAAATATGCTGACTATATTTCAGGCAGTGTGTATCTTGAACGTACACAATTTTTATGTGAGCTTGTTTGTTTTGAAAATGTTGTTTTGTAAAGAATCTGTGGGCATCCACAGCTGTGAGGTAGGGCAGCAGTTGAGCAGTAGTCCATGGAGTAGGATACCAGTTGAGCAGTAGGCTGTGCAGTAGGGCAGTGGTCGAGCACTAGGCTGCACAGTAGGGCAGTGGTCGAGCACTAGGCTGCACAGTAGGGCAGTGGCCTGGCAGTAGGCCTCCTGGGAGGGCAGCGGTTGTGCTAGGATACCAGTTGAGCAGTACGCCATGCGGTAGGATACCAGTTGAGCAGTAGGCTGCATGGTAGGGCAGCAGTTAAGTAGTTGGCCCAGCGCTAGGGTACCAATTGAGCAGTAGGCTGTGTGGTAGGGTAGCGGTCGAGCAGTAGGCCACACAGTAGGGCAGCGGTTGAGCAGCCGTTGAGCAGTAGGCCATGGAGTAGGATACCTGCTGAGCAGTAGGTCATGGAGTAGGATACCTGGTGAGCAGTAGGTCATGGAGTAGGATACCTGGTGAGCAGTAGGCTGTGCAGTAGGGTAGCGGTCGAGCAGTAGGCCACACAGTAGGGCAGCCGTTGAGCAGCCGTTGAGCAGTAGGTCATGGAGTAGGATACCTGTTGAGCAGTAGGTCATGGAGTAGGATACCTGTTGAGCAGTAGGTCATGGAGTAGGATGTCTGGTGAGCAGTAGGCTGTGCAGTAGGGTAGCGGTCGAGCAGTAGGCCACACAGTAGGGCAGCCGTTGAGCAGCCGTTGAGCAGTAGGCCACGGAGTAGGATACCTGCTGAGCAGTAGGTCATGGAGTAGGATACCTGCTGAGCAGTAGGTCATGGATTAGGATACCTGCTGAGCAGTAGGTCATGGATTAGGATACCTGGTGAGCAGTAGGTCATGGAGTAGGATACCTGCTGAGCAGTAGGCCGTGCAGTAGGGCAGCGGTCGAACAGTAGGCCAAGCTGTATGGCGCCAGTCTAACAGTAGGCAGGTCACATGGTGTCACTCAGTGTAGCGCGGGGGCAGGCCCAGCTCTGCGGGTGAGGGGGACGCCACACTGTCTCCGGGCTGAAGGGGAGACGCAGGAAGAGCGCATCATAAATCAGAGCAGATTAGAGAGGCGGCCCGCCCGCTTGACCGGCTGCGCTGCTTAATGTCAGACCGCCCGATGGCTTTAGCAGCCCTACCCCGCTCTGCTTTTATTAAAGAATAAAAGGATGAAATGATGATCTTTCCAGTAACGGAGAAGAATCTCTGACAGGATTTACAAAGTGTCTGTTGTGTTACACGACTGAGACTAATGGCAGCCCGGGGAGAGATGGACAGCAGTCCTGCAGCTCTTTCGCAGGGCCGTGGGGTGGGGGGGGGTATGCCGGGAGAAGATCACAGTAGCCGCTGTCCGTATAAATCCTGCTCTCTTCTCTGTGACTCGCCCTGTTTGACTGGTGCTGTAATTAAAAACATAAGGGTCGGACTATAGCGATCACAAGTGAAGTGGCTGAAACAGGAGGTGATCTACCAAACCCCCCCCCCCACCACACACACGGTAACCTTAGTAACTTTGCAGCCGTTGGTATGGTTGGAATTCAGCTGTCTGCCTTGTCAGTTATATACATTTTTCTCCCTGAATAGATTCTCTGACTGTAATCGTGAAGCATGTAAAATGGCAGTTCTTTCAGGGACGGTAGTATCCAGGCCAGTTGTGATTCAGCTCTGTGGTGTGGGGCTTTGCAAGCCAGAACTCCCCCATGGAGGTATTACTTTCAGGTGTTAAATGTTAGTGTGAAGCTTTGTGGCTAGCAGTTCATTTGTAGTTCCACCAATCTAAGTTGATGAAACCTCACTTTCCCGTCAGTCCGTCACTAATTAAAGTCCCTTTGTATACTCCACAAACTTGCCTTTTAGTGTACAGAAACCCTGTGAGCCCACCCAGCAGTTTGGTACAGTAGACCACGTTACTATGCTGGATACAAGGGTGAAGATGTAGCCTGTGAGTACACCATAATAAACAATAACTCAATCTCAATCTTAATCTTATATTTACTCTTAAAATCTTACCTCTGTTACCCTTTTTGCTAAACAAGACATCAAAATAGGGCAACTGCCATTGAACGCTTGCTAAGCGTTTTTTTGGTGTAGCATTGATAAAGCTGGATGCCCATGCCCCATTACAGCTCACCAGATTTAATTTCCGTCCTCCATTTTGTGATTTTAAATTTTCTTCAGTGCTATTGTATCCCGTCATTAGTACTGTGGAGCGACAGAATGTAGAACCATTAACCGTGTTGCTGCTGTTATAGAAGTACCTCCTACACAACCTGCGGTGGGCTCTGTGGTATCTCTCAGTCTCAAAAGAGCGTCCTGCGGTGTCAGTGGCAGGCGCCAGGCCTTCGGTCCAGCAATCCGAAAGATAGCATCGCGGCTCCTCTAAACTGTACCACTCACCCACAGTAATGGGCCGCAGTGCTGTGCTCCTGGACGGATGCCTGTGTGTGCTCCCACCAGGGCTTAACAGCATCGGCTTGTCTCAGACACTAAGGCCTGAAAGTGTGCGAGTCTGCGGGGTGTTTATACAGCGGACGAGCCTCCACTGATAACAGCACCGGCTGTCACTTCTGCCACGTTGCCGTCATGCATAGCCCGGCCTACAGCCAGGCCTAATGTAGGAGAAGGGCTTACACCAGCAAAGATTGGGGCTCCCTGGTTGGGCATAGGTTAAAATAGTGGTAGTGATATGCCCCGCAGTCCGGAGCTGAACCGTGATTGAATATGAATGTGGCATCTCCAATCCTACCTGAATTTGGAATGTCCAATTTGTGAACCATGTACAAGCATGCTCATAGTATATGCCCTCAGCTGCTGCAGCCATAGGCCGTACACACACAGAGTAGGGGTGGAGGAGACCCAGTCATTCTCATGCGCAAGAGCAAGCCACAGCGCCTGGGTGGCCGACAGGGGGCACTTGAGCAATGAACACTGCCACCCATGCGGACTGAATCCCTCCCATACATCTCTTGGGCGACACAAATCGAATTGTGTGTCACCACTGCATTCCGGATTTAGTCCAGGAAGTGCTCACCGAGTGAGCTACCCGGCAGCCCCCAGCCACAACTTTTTTTTAAAGAAGTCAAAATGAGCTTTTCCTTCAATTTAGTTAATTCTACATAACGATGCGAACATGTCTTAAACTGTACATTCCGTAAAATTAGTATTTTTGTAATACCTGTGTATTTAAGTTGTTTTCCATCCACTTCCTGGAAAATTATTTTAATTTAGATTTTACATCATTGTGCAACAGTGGGTATGAATTGTCGATCAAAGGTCTGTACATTTTCTGTTCCCCTCCCCTCCCCTCCCCTCCCCTCCAATGTAATGCGTGAAAGGACATTACTCCTCATTTGAGTACTCAACTTTGTCTTTGATGTCAGTCAAATCGACTCCCTGCCATTCAGAAATCCCCCTGAAAGATTTGTTTCACTCACGTATACGTCATATCGTAGAAGCTAGTACTGCTCTAACTTCCGTTTGATGGTGTCTTTTGCAGTAAGTCTGAGCCTTATATAAGCAGGGGTTGTCAAGGAGGTATGCCATTTAGTTTAATGATCTTCAAGACCTTGCAATAATGGGTTTAATAACACAGTAGACTAAGTACAGTATGTTAGCTGCACATAATTGTGGATGTGAGACTTTGTTTCATTGTATTCCACAATCACAAGAGTGACTGCCTTGCATATAGTAAATTCTCACCTGTATGTAAACACGATTATAGTAGCTGGCTCTGGAAATGATACATTTAATGACTGGGAAATCATAATTCACTAGTAAGTCTCACTTTCCTCATCATCTCAATCAGCGAAAACAAACTTTGATCCCTATAAAAGTAAAATCATGGTAGGTTATTTGATTCAAACTCTTTTGAATTTTTGACGTTTTGTTAGCCTGAATACACATCGATCAAATGATCCAGTAGACGGTTCACAAACCATGAAAGTGTGGACTTCTGTTAAAAATGAGGTATTATCGTGATTAATAGACTGAAAGCTATTTTATTCTTTCATCTTTTATTGCATTCAGGGGGAGGGGGTGTAAGCAAAGCAAAAGGCAGTTATTACTAGTGTTACTGGAGTATTTCAATGGGCAGTTATAGTTTAGTAAAGCGATAAATGAAACACAAACATCCATTTGAATGTATGCTGGCCAGCAGGGTCCTGCTTCAGCCCACCAAAGCTTATGGAAACATGGATTAGCATAGTCATTAGTATCATTCATCATTTTCGTCTTTTGAACCTGGGACATTTTGAAAATTATAGTTCCTACATGACACGCTTCTTTTTTCCACTTGGGGAAATGTTAAACTCCCTGACTGTAAAAACTAGTGTGCCATAAAAGATTAATTTGGTCAATTTTCAGGCTCTATAAAAGAGCGATTATTTTTTCTCTTTGAGCAGCAGTGAGGGTCACTGGTCAAGTTAATGCCCCGGCAATCAAAATTCAGACAGAAGAAAACCGTATTCGTGTTATTCTTTCCTATTTTAGGGCATAAAAACCGAAATGGTGTTATTACGGCTCTCAAACGTTTCCTTCCCTCTCTTCGTATTTATTTTCTGATGGCAGTGTAAGAATCCGCTGAAAGTTCTGTAAGAGCTTCCAATCCAGTAGTCAAGGTGTTTGTTATCGTTACGAGTGAAAATGTTTAGCATCATTGAAAGCAAGCGGAGGGAATCCTTTCAAATAACAGGGAGCTAATGCAGTGGCAGTACCTCCTGGGATAATTCGGCATGTCTAAATTTAGTACAGATTCAGCATAGCGCCGAAATCTCTGTGAACGCAGTGAATTGTAGTAGATTTGTCCGAGTATCTTGAGGCCTTCCCCTACCACAGGAGATGTATAGTTATTGTTATTGATATTGCGGATGGGTATGACAAGAGTACATCGGGAAGCATCACAGGATGGACGATCTGGTCAGAAACTATCAAGAATTCTTCTTTTGTCGTCGATTGGTTCCCCCCCTCTCAAAAGAAAAGTTATTTTTGAGATAAGATAAACAATAAACACACATTTTCCTGGGAGAAAACGGCGCCGGAGGAATCGGAAAGTGTTTTTTTGCATTTTATTTTCAGAGGGCTCTGTGAAAAGTCGAGGGAAAGCGGGGAGGTGGGGGGGGGGGGGGGGTGGAAACGGGGCACAGGGCGCGGAGAGGCGAGTGTAACGTGGGAGGGACAGTGTTTGCATCATGAACACAACCCATCCTATAATTATCCCTGCCTCTGTGACAGCTCTGACCAGAACTCCTCTTAAACACACACCGAGCTGTCTGAGGTTAAACTGCACTTCCTCTTCCCTCACACACACACCGAGGCCAGACCGTTCCCACTTCTTATTTTCTGCTCCGCTTTATGGGAACGGTTAAATATAGCCTTGGCAGGGAGCGCAGGCATAATAATCAAATGGTTTTTCTGATTTCTAGGTGGTCTGGCTAATGCTCGCAGGCGCTGGCGCTAGGCTGTAGCCCGGAAAGACGGGAAAGCCAGGCCTGCGTTTGGGCTCTGGGCGCCGTGTCCTGGTCCGGCCCGGCCAGCTATGTGGAAACACGCAGGTCCAATGGCTGCGAGTCTCAGCGGAGGAGACCCAATCATACGCCCGCAAACCCTGAAGGCCACTCCCGCTTCTCGCACCTCCTCACTTCCCATTCCTCGCCCCGTCCCCTGCAGCCTAAACCCAGAGCTGTTAAGGTCCGTCCACGCCAAGAACTATTATTAGAACCGTAATTATAATGAAAACGATGTGAGCATCCACACTGATGAATGATAATGATTCTGTAAATAGCTTCTCCGCTATGTCATCCGCCATTTTTAATGTGACACCCTATATGGATGGATTTTGATCGGCTGTCAGTGTTTTATCGCTCATGCAGCTGGGCAAAATTGCCCTGGAAGTGATCCCAACGATACTGTTGTTCTCGTCATAGGTGTGGTGTGGACTTCGCCATCCACTTGAGCTCTAAATTTCTTTTGAAAACAACATATTCATAGTTATCGTTATAGCTATCGTTCCTGGTGTGGACGGGCCTTTAGCCCTGAGCTGAAATCGTGCGGTGTGCGACGGCAGGTTCGAATCTGACGCCTTAAGGGGAACACCAGGATAGAGAGGAAAGAGGAGAGGCCGCTCCTGTCCGGAGGGAGGGAGGGGGAAAAAGAAAAGAAGCAGACATTTGATCAGATGGAACATCTGTTGAGGTTGAGACTGTGGCAGAGGGAGAGTGCAGCAGTGTCATGTTGTCCAAGGTTACCGTGAGTGTCTGGAGATCACAGCTACTGCTGTCGGCAGCTGCCACACTGCACCGGGCCCTGTGCAAACATACACACACATATACACACACATACATACACATACACACACATACACACACATACACACACACACACACATACACACACATACACACACACATACACACACATACACACACACACACACACATACACACACATACACACACACACACACACACACACACACACACATACACACACATATACACACATAGACACACATACACATACACACATATATACACACATACACACACATACACACACAAATACACACATATACACACATATACACACCACTCTGGCTCCTCTGCACTAAGCTCACATACAGAGAGATGACTGCAAATACCTGGGCCAGATTTTTTTTGTTTGTTTATTTAAAGCGTCAATACTTATTTTGTCAGTTTTGGTGGATTTGGTAATCTATGGTGACTGGTGGTCACAAAAGTTCATTTTCATAATCGAAACAAATCTATTGCTAGGAAGCAGATCGATTGCTTTTTTATCTAGTCATAGTGTATTTTAGCGAAAAGACTGCCTAGAGACAACCAGCAATGTTGTTTGACATAATATAATTATATGTAATATTGAGCAACAATTTTGAAGATGCTTTTTGGATTTTAGCTACTTGCTGTTTCACATTCAGCAGTCATGTTCCTGTGTGTGCGTCATCAAATTTGAATACCTGGCGGAATTGTAGCTGGATACCTCCAGTGTAAAAATAGCATATACAGGAGCGATTATAGAATTCAAACGCATTGAATCGATATTGCTACAAAAAAATGCCATTGTGAAAAGCTATCAAATGTGGCATTTGTTAACATTAAAAATGTACGATTGACAGGGACCATGTATACATTACAGGTCAGCTGTACCAGAGCTGTCAAGCTCATTTAAAACTGTAGTCCCTAGGCTGGCAAAAAAAAAAAAAAAACACTTTAAAAACCTTATGACAATATGCACTTACCAAGCACTTTATTAGAAACATTTTTATTTTCTTACATCTACTTATTCATGTTATTATCTAATCAGCCAATTGTGTGGAAGCAGTGCAATGCATACAATCATGTAGATATGGGTCAGGAGCTTCAGTTCACATCAGCCATCGGAATGGGGAAAAAATGTGGCCTAAGTGACTTTGACCTTGGAATGATTGTTGGTGGCAGACAGGGCGGTTTGAGTATCTCAGATCTCCTGGGATTTTCACACACACTAGTCTCTAGAGTTTGCAAAGAATGGTGCAAAAAAAACAAAAAGAAATGTGGTGAGCAGCAGTTCTGCAGACAGAAACGCCTGGTTAATGAGAGACTTCAGAGGAGAATGGCCAGACTGGTCAAAGCTGACAGGAAGGTGACAGTAACGCAAATAACCACACATTACAACAGTGGTATGCAGAAGAGCATCTCTGAACACACAACGCATCATAACTCTTAAGTGGATAGGCTACAGCAGTAGAAGTCTAAAAAAGAAGTCTAATAAATACCTAATAAAGTGCTGACTTGAGTGTACATTGTACACAATATACACAGCAATCCTCAAAAGATGCATCACACACAGTACGGAAAATAAAAGTGTTCAGAAAAGAGAAACACACTTTCCCACTGTATATTTCCCTGTCTGAGTACTGTTAACAGAACTGTTTTGCACTCATTAGACTGTGCGTTATATAATTAGCTGCTACTTTAATGAAAGCCCGAATAAAACAAGTGGGCAGCTATAGGTGCTGGACCGCCTGGTCTCACAATAGCTGTGTTTCTGCTGGCGCACCTGGCTACAGGTCAGCTACTCCTAAGGGGTAGCAGAGGAGTTTCCACAACAAATTAGCCGAGGCTGATAGTACGCTAGCCAACAAGAAGATACAATAATTAGCTGGCCCAAAGCCCAGGCGAGTGAAGCAAAAGTGGATGTGTTTACGCTGTGTAAAACACCACGGACGTGAAGTCCTTTTCAATTACTACACATCGAACAAGCTCTGCACCAAATATGTATGTAATCTGCATCATTTGCAGCTATATTTTTAAGTTTTCTCCAAAGCACAGGCATTTTTCGTCAAATTAGCATGCTAGCACGCAATTACACTAATTCTGTGCAGAATCCCACTCATTTATTTACAAACAAACATGAAATGGGCGGGTTTCGACAGTTCAGAAGAAGTTCAACCAGTGGTCGCCAGCACTGAGACTCCACCAGGCACAAGCCGCCATTTTGGGTCATGTTAGAAGTGGTCATATTAAACTGTCGTATCGGGTCATTTAAGAAGGGAAAACACACAGCTAAATTAGGTAATTGTAAAAGAGCTTAATAAATACACCCCACTCCTGCACGACTGTGGCTCTAATTAGAAGCCACAAGGTAAAACTGTCACCACGTGCCGAAATTCAGCAATCTGGCTATAGGTTATACGTGTGTCCGTTTGAGTGTGAGAGAGACCACCCAGGTTAGAAACCTGGCCTTGAGGAAGTTTGGTTGCTGTACCTTGAGTCAACAAACGGATACGGCTATCATTGACACAGCCACACAAACCGCACGAGACCCAGGAACTGAGAGAGAGGCCTTCAGCCCATCACCCCCGCCCTACTGAGAGCCACCGTTCTCCCCCGTCTCTCACCTGGCTGAGCTCCACAGGGCCAAGAAGCCCTCGCTGGGCTTGGCAGGTAACCGCACACAGCCTTCACAGGCCCGAGGTGTGGAGCGCAGAGTCGGGGATGCAGCTCCACGCTGAGAGAGCCAGTCTGATGAGAACCGGTCGGGGAGGGGGAGGTGACGTGGGAATTAATCACGTCAAATCAATTACTGACCGAAGGGCGAGGGGGGGGGGGGGGGGGGTAGTACGGGGTAAGGGGGAGGAGCATGGAGGTGGGGAGAGCTGGTGAGGGAGTCCCAGCTGGCAAACTTCCCCAAACAAAGAAAACACTCGTATATCTGACGCGTCATCAGCCCCCTCTGTTTGCTTACGCCCGTGGCGCTTGTCAGTACAAGCAAAGACTTACAGCTACTGGAGTTTGTTTTTCCAGAGCCAGGCCTGGCCTGGCCTGCAGCTCTGAGACAGGGGTTTTGTGCTGCTGCAGATCTACCCTGGCCTGAAGCAAACCGCCCGCCAGGGGGGCCTGAGCAGGCCTGCGAGATACTCTCACACTTCACAACGCACTCTGGGAACTTTTGTTCTGAGCCACGGTGCCTTCATCCCCTACAACGAGGGCCGGGAGAGAGACCACTCCAAATAATCCCCCTCTCTCTCTCTCTCTCTCTCTCTCTAACTGTCTGTTGGGGGGGGGGGGGCTCTTCGTCTGTCTTTCTCTTTCTTTTCTTGCTTTCACCTCCCTCTCTTTCTCTCACTTCCGCACTCTCCCTTTTCATCTTTCCTGTCCTCATACTTCTTTCTACTCTCTTTCTTAACCCCTCTCTCTATCTCTCTCCCTCTCTCTCTCTCTCTCTCTCTCTCTCTCTCTCTTTATCAGGGATAAAAAGAAAAATAGCAGGAGCCCCGAGATTCCAGCGTGTGCAGCCCAGCTCCGTCCTCTGTGTTAATTGTGTTGTGTTTGTTTCCTAAACTCGGGCCCTTGTTCAACTAGATCCTGTCCTCCGAGCTTGTCTTCTGCTCCAGTGCGTAGGGCTGCTGGAATGCCACTGCCATTTTTCTTCCTTACGCGAGGTGTATGGAGGGAGATTACCTCCTGCATTTATCCACTGTGCCTTCACATATTTTATATACACACATTACAGCTCCCTTTGTAAAACTGCTGACATGTTATTATCTGCCTCTCCCGACTGTATGGTACATGTTTCACATTTGCTATAATGTGGGCCGGTATAGTGTTTAGATAAATCCATATTGTTTCCAGTATGATCCTAATGACATACATAAATAACAAATAACAGAAACCACAGAAGCAATGTGAAACAGGGCAACCTCACAAGCCCGGACTAGCAACATCCACAATGTTGAAGCACCTCAAAGGAAACTGAAAGTAAACCTAAGTCATTTTGATCACGGGTGTTTATACCAAACTTTACCTGTTAACCCATCTCTTATTTATATCAGACTGCATTAGCCTGCCATTATGGGTATGACTTCTATTGCTTTACATAACAGATATTCCCAGAGTATTGCTATATTGTTGCATGAAATGTAAAACTGTGTGTATTATTTGCCTGCATTTGTCAGTTCGTGATTAGAGGAAGTATTTACAAAAGTAAATAAATACGACCACAAGACTTTTTATAAAATGTAGTAGGGCTACTTTTTGTTCAAATTATTTTATTTTTTTATTTCAACAGAAAGATTCGGCCTAAACTATATGTTCTGTATGTATTATTTATGTAGGTACAGCAATTAACTTCTCAGCAAGCAGCAAGCTTCTTTCATGCTTATTTAACTGGAAAGGCTTCCCCCCCCCCGCGCTAGTTTTTAACGCTTAAATTTTATGCTTGTAATTTTCAAGATTTCACGGCCATTTCTAAATTTCACAGCATGAGTGACCTCTATTATAAAGTCTTACCCCGAGACATAAGTGATCAGCAACAGCTAATTTACTCGAGATGCAAGTTCTTCTTTCTCTCAAAGATTTAGTGCAAATGGAACCTGTGACATTTACTGCTGTAGTCTGGCATTGTTTTTACTGTTTGATTTTTATTAAAACAGCATTAAAGTACGTTTTAAAGGTTGTTTCGTTTTATGGCTCCTTTGGACACTCCTGTAGATCATAGGAAATTCCTTTGAAAATGCCAAGAAAGAGTGAGCCGCTTTGCCTCGAGTCGCTTTTATCTTCTTGAAGTATCGTTTTCCACTTAATGACCGCTTGTATGAATCAAGGGATGTCCAGAAAAAGTAACAAACCCACACGCAGCAGATTTTGTGTTAAAAGGAAGTTTCGTTGGAATAGGCCTACGTGTGAAGAGCGATTAAAATGTTTTCTGTTCCATAGCCTACGCCGCAGGAGGCTCATAGACGGCGCAAGAACCACAAGATGGTTGTCTTGTGTGGGATGTCGGAATATATTAAGTTAAAGTTTGTTTTTGTTTTTTTTTAATCTCGTTTGCATATTCTTGATATGACGCGGTTCCATTTCATATAATACGTGGAAAAAAAACTCGCTGACGGTTTACGCATCGGTTCATTTGTATTTAACGTGGGCCGAAGAGACTGCAAACTTTACAACAAAGATGTTTGCAAAGACGGCGAGGTGGGGGCGGGCCAGACAGAATGCACCCTTTGAGGAGAGATCTGTTTCTCATCACTATCCTCTCCTGCAGCAACAGCGCTCACACTCAGGTCAGCTGTCAGTTTTTCCCCAAGGTGCAGGAGGCCGCTGCGTCAATGAATTAAACAGAATTGAGCACAACAGAACTGTACGCGGCTGGCCTTGTACAAACAGAGCTGCGGGCAACAGAATCTACATAGAGATACCGATCACTTTTTATGCTTTATTCACCGGCATGAGACGGGCCGCACACTTCACACACGAGCACGCACCGCATTTGCATGCATCGCTAGTGCATCGGATCCTCATTAGTTGTGTGCATTCATTGTGCTATCTAGACACCGCACAGCCTAAGGCCTGGCCTCCTCAGAGAAAGCTTGAGATCGAGTGGCTCGATAAATAAATACTTCAGCCATTATATCCGGCGTCGTTTTCGGTAATGCGTTCCTTCGGTTCGGAATCAGTTGCCGGAATGCCAAAAAGGTTTAAACGGGAACAGGTGCTTAAATGAAGCCATTTTCATATTTCCGAACCTGCTAGCTTCTAAAGGAAGAACGGTGTCCGCGCTAGGCTCGATTAGAAATGCGCAGCAAAAACAAACGCAGATGTGGATGAAGACCTGAGCTGATTGAAGCAAGGCTTTTATCACTCTGGCTGTTCTGGGGCTGTGTGTGATGGTAGATAAGAGCCGCAGGCACTGATTCAAGATCCGTTAACCAACCTCAAAACCCCGCAGTCATTTTGCACACAAATCTGAAACAGATCCAGGGTCAGATTTGGACACCGTGAGTTTACATGGCGCCCGTGAAACTGTGAATCTAACACACTCATTCCCTTGTTTATGTTATGCTTCATATACGTTTCTTAAATAGCAAAAGTGGTGAATAGAATCCACGTATCTTTGGACTGTTCACTGTTTTCCGTGAGATAATAAGACACAATGAAGAAAAATGCGCAGCAGCTAAAATAAAAGCGGCGAAAAGTTTTTTTTAGAAAGTCCCCTCTGCTAAACGAACAACCCGCTTTTTCCATCTCCTCCCCTGCATGTGGTTTTGACACCCAGAGTGTGATTATATGGTCAGTTTGAGTGGGAGTGGTGGCCCTGCCTCCCTGTGTTTGGAGGAAGTGCACGGATTCAACTTCAGGAGTGCCTCCCCAGTGCGTTTGATCAGTGAGCTCTAATGTCGAGCCTGAACTAATACCAGGAGAACACACCCATCCATTATGCCTCATTTGGGATCAATGGGGGCACGGAGGCGTGATGAGGGGCAGGTTTTTTTTTGTTATTTTGTATGTCGGGTGTAAAGGTTTGTGGCGCATTCAGGCGGCGCACGCGGACGCGGCCGTAGAGGATCAGGGAGAGAGCACGTGCCGAGGAAGCTCGCAGCTAATGCAAACTGTGGAGAGCCTGATCTCTCTACATAATCCTCACTCTATCCCTCCCGCCCTCTGTCTGTCTGTCTGCTCGTGAAAAAGAGACTTTCTATTCTCTGTCTTTCTCTCCCTCTCTCTCCCTGTCTACCTGAATTGTGTTTTCAATTTGCCACATTGACTTGATAAATATGCATTACTATTGCCGAAGTACATACATTCCTGATGAACCTTTGGAAAAACTATGATAAGAACATTATGTATTAAGTTTGATATTTAAAATGACTTGAAATGATACATTAAAAAAAAAAAAATTGAAATGGAAAAAAAATACATATTGATGATATTTCTATATAGAACAAGCAAAAATACTAATTTCCGTCTCTGCAAATTCCGTTCTCTCTCTCTCTCTCTCTCTTTCTCTTTCACCTCCCTCCCTCCTACTGTTGTTTCTTTCTTGTGTTAATAGGAGGCTCTATATAGCAGAATACATGCAGAGCTGGCATTTTGAACTGAGCTGGACAAACTGCACTGTACCTCCCACCAGTCCTTTTTTGAGTTTTTTGGTCACTTTTGATTACACCCCTGCTGTACTTTAAGTGAGGAATCCAGTCACCTGCCTCCTGCTTTGTGTTTAAAACCACACATTGTGACTCAGTGTTATGGTCGGGCTGTGATTGTTATGAAGAGACATTTGGCTGACACATCTGTGTGAGTGCCATTGCTACAGAGGGACACATTTACTGTTTCAATCACTGACTGCATAGAGAGGGGCAAAATGAGTATAACATTGACATAACTAGCCACTGTAAAAGGGATTAGACTTTATTCATATTGCAGTCATGCTATTTCAGTGGAACAGGGAGATCTTGGGTTGGGTTTCCATTCAGACATTATGAAATATTATCAATTGCAAGAACGTTAGGATAATGTCACTAAAAACTGTTGAACTTGTAAAGGTCTCTACATGCTTAGTTTTTGACTTCTCTGAGAGCCTTTGTATCATCACCCGATTCACTTTGTCCCTACTTCTCACAAAACAGGAGACTCCCTTGTGCCAAAGACTGGAGTTCCCACAAGCTAACAGGGCGCAAGCGTCAATTAAACTCAAACTCTTAGAAATAAAGTGACTGTGGAGGTGCATTCTTGTTCTTCAAGCATCGAATGTACCCTGAAAGTACCGGTAATGTACACTTTTGGTGCAAATGAGTACGTTATCCGAGCGAAATTAATGACATATTGCTGGCTAGGGTTCCAATTACGTGTAGGGCACCGCCCCAGCGACAAGCATTTGTACCTTTTCAGGCGTTTTTGGTAGCTTTACTCGTGGGAGTGCCGTACGGAGCGGCGTTCAGCCTTCCCCGGCAGCAGACGGCACTGAGACAGCGTGCTGGCGTAGCCCCGGTCTGTAGCGGAACGGCGCGGCTCCCCGTGAGTCCGGGGGCAGCCCGATTGAGCCGTCAGAGGCGCGCGGACAGGGTGCTGAGAGACGGGGGCCGACCCGCTGCCGCTCCGACTCGGCTCAGACGCGGGGAGGGATTCGCACGCTGCCGCGGATCGGATCGCAAGATGTCCGCCCCGCGTGCCGATAAGCACCGACGGCGCGCCGGTCCCATCATGCACCGGGGCCGAGCGGTCTCCCGCAGCCCCCCCCTTGGCGCAAGTGAGGGAAAGGGTGGGGGGTGCACCGCGTGCACTGCAAAAAACAGAGTGTCTTAAGTGTTTTAGTCTTAAGTGTTAAGATATTATTTTTTCTCTCAAGTAGAAAACATTATGTTTTAAGGTACTGTTACTGTTGCGAGGATCACACCCGGGGCGTGTCGATGTGTTCCTGAGCAAGACGCCCAAACCGCAATTGCGGTCGGTGCCTTGCATAGCAGCCAATTGCTGTTGGTGTGTGTGTGTGTGTGAGTGTGAATGGGTGAATGAGAAGCATTAATTGTATAAAAAAAGTATATATATTAATAAATAAATAAAAATTCTTGCCCCATTGGCAAATCTTAAAATCCAAAATTTCTGTCTCATTTAGCAGAATGCTAATATGACTATGATTGTGAGTGTAACGGCTTGCAGAGATTGAGTGTGCAGTGTGTCCGGTGTGAGCCGGAGGGCGGGGGGGGGGGGCAGGGCTGTGAGCCGGGCTGGTGACAGGTGGTGGGCTCTGCCACTCGAGCCATCGCTGCGCTCCTAATCCCCGGGCCCAGCTGTTGCAGTTGTCGCCCCAATCAGTTTAAAAGTGACAGGGCAGCGCGGTTCAGGTAGCCGCCGCGCATGCCGGCTCGCAAATCCGCCCGTCCGCTGACGAAACGCCGCTGTCAGCCCCGGCTTCTCGCTTTCCGATGGCCTCGTCCCAAATCCGGGGCGCATGCCTTCAGACCTGTCACCGCGCGTTCCCACCCATTCGTTATCTCCCGCCCGGCCTTCTCCCGCCCCCCCCCCGTCGGGCCGGGGCTGCTGTATCCCGGCAACCGCGGGGCGCGGGGGCGGGCCGGGGCGGGCGCCGCGGGCCGTGGGCGCCCCCGATAGGACGGCGGGGCCGCCCGTCGAGGCGGGTGACGGATGGGGGGCGATCCGTCAGGCCGACGGGGACGGAGACGGGGGACGGCGCAGATCGCAGTCCGTGAGAGCCGGTCCGGTCTGGGACAGGGAGCGTGACCGCGTCCCCTCCCTAAACTGTGGAGCGGGGTCACCGAGGGTCAGCAGGGAGGGGCGAGGCGGGCCTGGCTCTGCCTTAGCGCTGGCGTTTGCGAAAGGATAAAGCTAGCTGTTAAAAAAAGGGCCAGTTTTCTGGGAAACTGTCGGCCCCGCTCATGAGCTGATAGGGGATTCGCTTAATCTTGCTGTTTGGTATTTCACTGGAGACCGTCAATTTTTTGGGAATTCTAAAAAAAAACGTGTTTTATTTTCCAGGGACAGTGCACATTAATCAACATTTTCAGTTTCCACATCAGTGCAAATGTGCCAGAGCTAATTTTCGTCTGTAATCCCTTTGGACTTGTCTTTTGGGCTTTGGAATTCTACAATCACAGTACCCATGTTCAGTCCCCCTCGGCCAAAAAAACCGAACGCCTCAGTTTTGGCTTCTTCTTCATGTCATTATTGTAAGTTTATATAAGCCAGTCAAATGTCAGTAATCATGTCACCACACTTTGGGCTCTGACTGGGAACGCAGGGCCATCTGAGCCTCCCCCGTTGTGCCACCTTGACCCCCGGTACCTTCCTCCCAGGAATAGCTATGGCCGTCTCTGGGCCGAGTAGCACCAGCAGGGTGGAGCCATGGGCTGGCTCCAATCCCTAAGCCATGAGTAACTCTCTCTCCCCTTCCACCCCTCCACCAATCAAAGCCTTTTATCTGCCGGGGCTATTTTCGATCTCCCCATTGCGGCTGAGCTCACTTCCCTGGCGCAAAGTACCTAATGTGTGTGCGTGTGTGCGTGTGTGTGTGCGTGTGCGTGTGTGTGTGCGCCTGTGTTTGAGGGTGCCGTCGCTCCCGACCCAGACGACAATATTGACAGTAAGTGAATTAGGGGACTGGGAGGAGCGCGTCAGCCGGCGTGCTGGACTCTCATTCGTTTCCGTCGCCCCGTGTCATTCGTTTTAATGCCCCTTAATGCAATGTTCCACCCGGTTAGGTAAACTTAACAAACGAAGGCTGGGATCTTTCAGGATGCCTCCTTAATTACGAAGACGGGAGGGGAGGGGGGGGGGGGACTCTCGCTGGACTCCTCCGTCAGTATCCAGTGTCCGGAGACGCTGTCAGTTCCTCCGCGCTGCCACTGGATCACTTCGCAGCGAGCTCCGATTGTGGATTCGTCTGTGGTTATTGGACTGTACAGACAACCTTTAACAATGGTGTCTGGTAATGGAGGGAGAGGAGAGGGCCCCTGTTTGCGTGAATCCGAGAACCCCCCCAGTGCTCTTTACTCTAACATAACAGCAAAATATTGGACATCGGACACCCCAGATCAAACTCCATTACATTAAGGAAATATTAGATCCGGGGGGCAAGGGAAGGCAGGGCTGATGCATTTACATGTCAAGAGCGGAGGGGGCCAGCGGTCATGAATAATTATATCTGTCGGCTTCCTGCGCTGTCAGAATGTTGGCACTCACATCATCACAGCGACTGTCTCTCCCTCGGTGCTGTAAAATATTAATTTCAGCATATTGTCTTTTCTGAGTATTGTCTGACCAGAAGATGAATATGAAAATGCGTTAAGATGCGTTAGTTAGCGACCGTGATGTTCCTTTTCACTTGCCGCCCTCTTGAGAGGACATTGCATGTTTCTCATAGTTCTGGGTTGACTGTTTTTACAGTGCATCGCAATAATGTATTTATTTATTTATTTATTTGCCAGAAATAACCTATTTAAAACAGGGAACACCGCTCAGTCAAGTTCATATGCAATACTTTTATGACTTTTGGAACTCGACCTGAAATGTGATTTTGGCCACAGAAAATTTACTGCCAGCAATAAATGTGAACGTGAAAAAGATATTTCTAATTTCTCTCGCGGTCCCCAACAAAACTCCCGCGAGTCCGCTTACACAACAAAGTACATTTTCAGATACATATAGCCGCGTTTATTCTGCGCGCGGACGTCTTCTCTGACTGTAGTGCTCTGTTTTTAGCGTCTGCGCTGTCCTTCATTAAGGTCCGCGCCACACAGTCGACTCTTCTTCCTGGCTTTATGATTTAAGTGTCTTTCTCTGCAGCCTCCAACAAGGGTCACGGCCAAGCTTTGATGTTTCATTACGCGGCACTCTCGCGAACCTCGACTCGAAAGGGTACATGAAAGGACCTGACTGCTGAAACGGAGACGACAGGGGAAACTACGCCGGGTCCTTTTAGCAGTGCAGCGCCAAAAGGCAAGCCTGACTCAAGAGAAGGAATTAACAAGAGAAGCTTGGCTTCACTAATTGTTTCGCGACATGCAGCATATCTACGGCAGTCATTTTACCGTCTCTCGGTGAAAAGCCGCATACCGTTTTGCAATTTTGGCGGATACCGGCTGATATGTTTACATTTATCCATCGTGGTTTTACAGACCTCACATTTGCGCCCATCACCGGAAACCACACAAAACATACAAAAGTTCTAAAAACAGCAAATTGGGAATAGATAATTACTTTTTTAAAAAATAGACCGTGACCTTAAAAAAAAAGAAAAGACTATTAAGGAAAACAAATACTTCAGTCAGGTTAACAAGAAAAAGGCATACATTCTAAAAATAAACACTTTTAGCTGTCTCTGTGCAGCAGTCCCTCTAAGCAGTGGTGGACGAAATACAAAACTCCTGTACTGTTTTTATGCTTTTTTTGGTACATTTAAACGCAATTACTTTTGTACTTCTATCCGTGTAGAAATTTACAAGGAGTAGCATTAGCAGAAAATCTTACTTCAGTAGTATTAAAGTAATTATTCAAGTAAGATTTTACCAAGAGTATTTCTGCTTGTACTTTGTGCACCATTGCCTGTAAGACCATGTCATTCCATAGCATGGTAGGGCGCGCCGTGGATTCTGGCCTAACCGAACAGACGGATAAATAAAAACAACCGTGTTAGCTTTGAGACCGCTCTGATTTGATTGCGCTTTACAGCAGGTTAAATGGGTTAAGATTCTTACCGTCCTAAAGCCAAAGAAGGGATTCCTTATTAATCTCTATCGCCCCCAAAGACATTAGCGGCAGGTTTATGAGGATTTACCTCACATGCTCAACAGTGTTTAAACGGTCACTGCTGGATGATAATAGAGGCCAAACACAGACTTGGTAAAGATGGGAACATTTTAACTTTTAATTTTAAAAAATCATCTCCTCTAGTTCCACCACTTTCCTCTAGCATACGCATCACATTACATTACAGTATCGGCATTTGGCAGATGCTCTTATCCAGAGCGACGTACAGTTGATTAGACTAAGCAGGAGGCAATCCTTCCCTGGAGCAATGCAGGGTTAAGGGCCTTGCTCAAGGGTCCAACGGCTGTGCGGATCTTATTGTGGCTACACCGGGATTAGAACCACCGACCTTGCGTGTCCCAGTCATGCACCTTAACCACTACGCTACAGACCGCCCCAGACTTGCTTTCTCTCTTAGTCCCGGCTGTTGAATTTACGCTACTGTATACACAGTATATTTTCCCTTCTTATTGGACGATCAAACGGATTACCCAGTGGCACATAATATTAGTACTAGAGGGACAATGTGGGCCCGTGGCAGGATGCAGTTTTGTCCGGCCGCACAAGCGATCCATCAGTCTGGTGTAAACCGAGCGTAAAGGATGGCCGGGTTTATTTCCTCTGCCTCTACCTCTGGCTCGCTCTCGTCTCGTTGCCTTCCTGTCTGGGGGACGCTCCCCAGCGCTGCCGTTAATTGAACTATCGTTAGTGAGGAGCTGGGCCCTTAATTAGATCTCACAGCACTTCTCAGGTTGTCTGTCCTTCATTACGGCCCGTGCGTCAGACGGCCAGCGGTCGTGCTCCCCCCTCCGCCGGGAGGGCCGGGGGCGGGGAACAGGGTGCCCGGCGCTCCCGGGGAGCGTTCCGGAGCGTTCCGGAGCGCGGGTTAGCGTTCCGGAGCGCGGGTTAGCGCTCGCGTGAGCAGCAGGTGGCACACCGCACCTTACACGCGGCTACGCGTTTTCATGCTAGACGCGCTAACCGTGGCAAACGTCAGGCGACACACCGAGATGTTGCAGAGGAAATCTGTGTGGGTGTTTGTGTGTGTTCGATATGTGTGCGTGTGTGTTCAGTTTGTTTATGTTTATGAGTGTGTGTTTGTTCAGTTTGCGCGTGTGTGTGTGTGTGTGTGTGTGTGTGTATGTGCGTTTGTGTTCAGTTTGTGTGTGTGTCTGTGTGTGTGTGTGTGTGTGTGTGCATGTGTGTTCAGTTTGTGTGTCTGTGTGTGTGTGTGTGTGTGTGTGTGCATGTGTGTTCAGTTTGTGTGTGTGTGTGTGTTAGTTCAGTTTTTGTGTGTGTGTGTGTGTTAGTTCATTTTGTGTGTGTGTTCAGTGTGCTTGTGTTTGTGCATGGATTGCATCTCCAACCCATTTTGATTAGAATCGGGGTGGGGGGGTTGTGTATTTGCGGTCGCTCTAAGCCATTAAAATACATTGAAACTGGCACCTGGCCTCCTGTGACACGTGTAAGGCTCTTAGGCTGATAATCCAGGCTTCTCTCTGGGTCTTATGTCGCCGTAGAGGGTCAGCGGTGTGAGGTGGATCAGCATGAGGTGGGAAGTGGGATCATTACGGCCACCTGGGAGAGTGTGGGGGTGGGGTGCGGTCCAGGTTGTGAGGTGGGGTAGTATACAGGGCTGTAATGTGGGGCAGTATACAGGGCTGTAATGTGGGGTAGTATACAGGGCTGTAAGGTGGGGGTAGTATACAGGTCTGTGAGGTGGGGCTGTATACAGGTCTGTGAGGTGGGGCAGTGTTCAGGGCTGTAATGTGGGGGGTAGTATACAGGGCTGTAATGTGGGGGTAGTGTACAGGTCTGTAAGGTGGGGCAGTGCACAGGGCTGTAATGTGGGGTAGTATACAGGGCTGTAATGTGGGGTAGTATACAGGTCTGTAAGGTGGGGGTAGTATACAGGTCTGTGAGGTGGGGCTGTATACAGGTCTGTGAGGTGGGGCAGTGTGCAGGGCTGTAATGTGGGGGGTAGTATACAGGGCTGTAATGTGGGGCAGTATACAGGGCTGTAATGTGGGGGTAGTATACAGGGCTGTAATGTGGGGTAGTATACAGGTCTGTAATATGGGGGGTAGTATACAGGGCTGTAATGTGGGGGTAGTGTACAGGTCTGTAAGGTGGGGCAGTGCACAGGGCTGTAATGTGGGGTAGTATACAGGTCTGTGAGGTGGGGCAGTGTGCAGGGCTGTAATGTGGGGCAGTGCACAGGGCTGTAATGTGGGGTAGTATACAGGTCTGTGAGGTGGGGCAGTGCACAGGGCTGTAATGTGGGGTAGTATACAGGTCTGTGAGGTGGGGCAGTGCACAGGGCTGTAATGTGGGGCAGTATACAGGTCTGTGAGGTGGGGCAGTGTGCAGGGTGGATGGTCAGCCCGGGGGGAGGGGGGTCAGTCTCAGAGGTCCCCTCCCTCCTGCCCCCCTGACAGGCCGTAAATCTCCATGTCTGTGAAATGCCCTTTATTGTTGGTTAATCTGCGCACAGTGGCAGCCACATTTCACACTGGATTCCACCCCTGTGGAGCCGTGTCTAATTGGACAAATTTGCCCAGCGGGGGAGGCAGGCGGAGCGCGGCGGGAGAGTTGATATATGGGCACGGGGGCCGCCCTCAGTCTCAGCCCAGCCGGGGTTTTAGTGACCGCACTAGTGCGCCTCGTCCAGGGCCGCCCGTAACCGGGCGTGGCTTCTCACGGGGCGTCGGGAGGAGGCGTGCGGTCCGCTCTCCGCTGGTCTCCACGGAACCTTCTGGAACACTGCCTCAGCTCCCCAGGACGCGGAGGAAAAAGGAAACATTTTATTTGTGTGGGTTCATAAACAGGAAAGCTCCCTTGTGTAACTAGTTCGTTTTAATGGGGCCAAAGATAATAAACTCTGTGCCAGTGCAACGGGTCGCATTTAGAGCGCGGCGTAATTTATTATAGATTACGTATTTGGTATTTGCTTTTTATTTGTAAGCAACGGGGCTTGTGTTAAATGAGCTGTGGAATTATTAAATAATGGGATGCGCGTATACCCAGAAGAACAGCGGGCCCAAACGTACCATTGCCTTCATATATCATCCGGAAATACGGCGTTCTTTAACTGACGCCTGCTTGTTTCCGCGGGTAAATATTTAATGGGAAAGATTCCTGCAAACCGTTGAAGCGTATTGGACAGGAAATTCGTTTTATCACGTCAAAGGAACGGCATGGTAACGCCGCGGTTTGGGACAGCAGATGGATATGAGGCCTAGCGATGATGCCGTGGCGTGATGTGGGCGTGAGCACGGCGGTGGTGGCGTGTTGCTGGCGTGTTGCTGGCGTGTTGCTGGCGTGTTGCTGGCGTGTGCTTCCCCATGTGTCACCTCAGGTGTCCGTGACGGATGACGTTGCGGCGTGTTGTGGATTCTGAAGCTCGTGTCCGTGTCGCTCTGCGTCCAGGTCCAGGCTGGCTGAGAAAAGGTGTTGCTCACAGTCTTGAGTACGGCTTGCCAAGGAGTCAGCATATCGTAAACTGAAATTAAATACTTAAATATTTCCGACAAAGAAAATACATCTTACGCCTCAGTAAGAGTTAACCACACTCTCTCCCTGTCTGAGAGAAAATCTTATTCAAAATAAGTGCTTTCCAACATGCACTCCTTTTCAAAACGGAGGACCAATTTTTTCCTGTGCCTTTATTTAGGGAAACCTTTGATTTTTAAGTTCTTTTTCTGCTTTCATAATCTGTTCCAAAACATTTACTTTGTAACGTTCCATTCAGAAGCAAACCACATGGAATCCTCAAACACCCAAGTTCTTTTATTCCTTCTTTTTTGCGGATTCGTAACGCCGTTCTCCTTGAATGTGAGTTTTCCGCCGAGTCCGCTGAAAGATGAGGGAAGCTCTGTTGTGGAGGCTGAGCTGGGCGATGGACAGACACCGGGGGCAGTTCGTTATGTCCTGCTTCTGTATATGATGACCTGTTGGACGCAGGACTAGAGAAGGCTCTGTATACGATGACCTGTGAGGAAGTAGGGGCTAGAGAAGGTTCTGTATACGATGATCTGTAGGGACACAGGGCTAGAGAAGGTTCTGTATACGATGACCTGTGATGAAGTAGGGGCTAGAGAAGGTTCTGTATACGATGATCTGTGAGGACACAGGGCTAGAGAATGTTCTGTATACGATGACCTGTGAGGACACAGGGCTAGAGAAGGTTCTGTATACGATGACCTGTGATGATGTAGGGGCTAGAGAAGGTTCTGTATATGATGACCTGTGTGTACACAGGGATATAGAAGGTTCTGTATATCATGATCTGTAGGGACACAGGGATATAGAAGGTTCTGTATACGATGACCTGTGAGGACACAGGACCAGAGAAGGCTCTGTATACGATGACCTGTGAGGAAGTAGGGGCTAGAGAAGGTTCTGTATACGATGATCTGTAGGGACACAGAGTTAGAGAAGGTTCTGTATACGATGACCTGTGAGGACACAGGACTAGAGAAGGCTCTGTATACGATGACCTGTGAGGAAGTAGGGGCTAGAGAAGGTTCTGTATACGATGATCTGTAGGGACACAGGGTTAGAGAAGGTTCTGTATACGATGGCCTATGGGGATGTAGGGGTTAAGGAAGGTCTCCACTGATTGGTGCTAATGACCTGGAGCTTGTGAACAAGCACTATGGCAACAAAAGGGCCGAGGCAGCCAAGCACGAAGGGCGGGACACCTCCATTTCTCCCCAGGGCTCCGGGGGCTTTCCCCGCTAACTAACCGGGGAGGGAAGGGTGTGTGTCTCCATGCGTGCCTGCAAGAATTTGGCTAATTTTTCTGTTCCCTTTTGGAGCGCCACGAGCCCTTCCACTTGCGGGCGGAACGCCGTTGGTCTGTTTCATCCATCGTCCCTTTCGATTAATCAGCACGCGAGGAGCCGGCGGATCTCCAGGGGCGGAAAGGCCCTCGAGCGGCTCAGCGGAACAGCAGAGTGAAGTGAGGGTGGAAACTGGCGCTGGCGCGGCCCGAGACATGGAAGTTATTAACTGTGCGGTGAGAGCGGCCGTCCCGCCAGGCTGAAGTCACCCCAACGGCACTGAGTCACCTGAGCGCGCGCCAGCCCCCGATCACAGCCCGGGGCGCCGCCCGCCTCACGCTGAGCGCCCTGCCCTCAGTCTGGGTTCAGCGGGCCCGCAGCGCTAGCCTGCTGAGAGAGCTGCTGGCCTCGTGCTGAGGGCTAACATGTACACACACACACGCACACACACGCACACACGCTCACACACATACACATACACACACATACACACATACACACACACACGCACATACATACACACACACATACACACACATACACACACATACAAACACATATACACACACACACACATACAAACACATACACACACACATACACACATACAAACACATACACACAC
>NC_083766.1:9602881-9627881 GCF_963514075.1 Conger conger | reverse complement strand
GTGGGTTCGGGATCTGTTTCCGCGCTGTAAGCCGTCATCTCTGGGGACACACCGCTCATTGGCTCTCTCAATTGAGGCCGTCTCCTGTACTGAGCCTTTGGGCTCTCCACGTGTGTGTGTGTGTGTGTGTGTGTGTGTGTGCGTGTGTGTGTGAAACTGCAGGCAGTTTGATAGTTTGTGTATGACTGCATGTATTTGTTTGAGACTACGTTTGTGTGTGTGTGTGTGTGTTTGTGGTTGTGTCTCTGTGGAACTGCAGGCAGTTTGACAGCGTGTGTGTGTGTGCAAGCATGTGTCTAGGCACAAATTTGTACACGTGTACGTGCTTGAATGCATCTTCACAATGGCTTCACTGTGGATACATGGAGGACAGGTGCATAGGTGCTAGACCATTACTGTTCATGCAGGAGTTTGGCCCACGTGGCGGTGTTCAGTTTGGGCCCCGTCCCTCGGTGGCAGACACAGGAGTGGGCACTCAGCCTCCATCAGCGTGAGAGGGGTGGAGAACTGAACAGAGCCCAGCGCCATTGAGAGAAAATCAATAACGCGCTCGCTCACTCTTACACATATTTTCTTTCTCCATCTGGAACCATTTCGCCGAGAATGATGCCTGTTATTTTGAGCTTTGGAAGCCCCGGCCTTCTTCAGAAACAATACCCTGTTCATTTCGTTTATATCCTTTGTCTCCAACGAAAACGCGGCTAATTGTCAGGACGTGGGTAAGACTGGGAGAGTAACGTAATACGTTGTTTGTTCTTTTGTTCTTTCTCCTTGCCATGTCCGCGTTTCGTTTCACGGTGAATCTTTATTTCCTACGTATTTCTCCGTCCGCGTTGCTAGTAGATGCAACGCACGTGAAGTCTCACGTTTCTTCCTCGTTTGAAATTCGACAGCGCTGTCACGTAAACCGCAATTAAGAGTGGAATATGCGCTCTGATGGACAAAGCGCAGTCTCCATTGTACTTTTTTTCAATACATATTTAATGTTGACAATAGGACACTGTTCTTTTGTGTTTAGCCTACGCCATTGACGGAAAACATTCAGTCAGTTTGATGAGTGACAATGACTTCACTAATCTGCGTACACGTGCGCCGTATGCCGATTTCCGTGAGGGAATGTGTGCGTGCGTGCGTGCGTGTGTGTTTGCGTGTGTGTATGCAACGGCAGGAGGAGAAACGGCTAAGAAGAATAACGCAGTGTCTCCGTGATGATTGTGAGAGGCAGCATTAAATGTTAAATGTGCCCCTTAGCACCGGGTGGTAGGACAGACCCTTAGTTATGCGCACTGTGTGTATTTTCAACAAACACAAAGGAAACAAGGTCTCTGTGCTCCGGGCCTCCAAATTTGAATTCTGTGGTACACTGTATGCCATTGTGGATTCAAATAAAATATTCGCATATGTGTTTGTGGGAATGTGAGATCATTTTCAAATTTGTGTGCACGGTATGTGTTTGTGGTTGCGTGTGTGCTTGTATTTGTGTGTGTGTGTGTGTGCGCGTGCGCGTGTGTGTATGTGTGTGTGTGTGTGTCTGAAACAGCAGAAGAAAAAGAGTGTGTATGTGTCCGCACATTATGTTTATGGGTTGTGTGTGAGAGCAAAGCGACTAGCAGAATATTGCTCAGTCTCCTCCATTATAGGCAGTCGCTGAATATGGAGAAGAAGTTTCTTGTACCCAAAATGTTTCCTGCTGGAGCAATTGAGATGCAAATGTTTATCCTGCATATTGTCTGCTAGATTCCTACTAGTATGCTTTCTGCTACTCAAGTGTGCAACATCAGAATGCAACTGAAATACATTTGGGCCCTTATAATGTATTTTATAAATGTGGACCTATATAAATAATTAAAATGTGTGTGATTTTGTCTATGTGTGAGAGTGAGTGTATGTGTATACATGTTTGTGTGTTTGTGTGTGTACTGTATATGTGTGAGAGTGTGTGCCTGTGTGGGCATACAGTATGCGTGTAAGTGTGTGTGGGTGTGTATGCATGTGTGTGTATATGTGTGTTTGTGTGTGTTGGTGTTCTGTGCTGGACTTTCATACTGCTGGACTGGTTCAGACCTTCCAGTGCAAATGACAAGACCTACGCAGGAGGTCGGCGTAGAGGACAGTAATTGATGGATACGGTATGTGTCACATCACATAATGTTTTTGGGTTTTAGCCAGTTAGGGGCTAAGAAGGTGAATCAGTCAGGAAGTTTTCCACAGTTTCTCTTGAACTGCCCTTGAGATGTTCTCCCTGTGAGCATTGGAAAATGAATTTCACTTATTGGACCTGCTGTTGTTGCCTCACCTTGGAGTTTCCAGAGTCTCTTCCTGTGTATGCGTGTCTGTGTGTGTGTGTGAGAGTGTGTATATCAGTGTATATATGTGTGAGTATGTTTATATGTGTGAGTGTTTGTATATGTGAGTTTGTGTATATCAGTGTGGGCGTGTGTATACGTGCGAGTGTTTGTACATTATGTGTGAGTCTGTGCATCTGTGTGTATGTATGTATGAGTGTGTATATATGCGAGTGTTTGTGTGTGTATCGGTGTGAGTGTTTAAAGATGCAGGACACAGCCCGGTTCTGCGGAGCACACCAGAGCACACCGGAGCGTTGTAGTGTTTGCCTTGGCAGGGTCCGGGCGGATCGATGCTCTGCAGAGTGGATTTGTTATTGGCCTGTTTGGCTTGGCAGCTCTTGAAAGCCGGCCCTGTGATTGCAGTCACAGATGTCGCGGGTGCACGTTCCTGTTCAGCGTCACTCCTCCTTTTCGACTTCTCTGTTCCTGCGCCGGCCCTCTGGCCTTCGCGGTCCCCCCCCCGTCTCCCCCCCTCCCCGTCTCCTCCAGATGGGTTTCCCGTCCCGGTGCCCGCTGCGGCCGCGCCTCCGCAAATCTGCAAAGCCGATCGGCCGGGCCCCCACCGGGCCCCGCCCTGCCGCTCAGCGCTTCCTGTCACCCGCCGGGGCCCGGCGCTGAACCCCACCACGGGGCCCGCTTTGACGATTACGCGAGGAAGCACGTCTCTCGTGTTTAACACATTAAAGATTCCGGGGGCCCCCCTTCTCCTCCTTGTCAGCGGGCCCCCGGGTCTGGGGGCCACACGGCGCGGGTCAGCCGGGGGGGGCCCTCCGGACCGCGGGAGCGGTCGCTCGCAATTAGGGCGGCGGGGTCTGCTGAGACGTGACAGGTGGAGTGAGCGTGTCGCGGGTTTGCCGCGGGACGCTGGGCTTTGTAGTTCTGCTGCTGGGGGCTCTGCTGTGCCGGGACAGGCAGGTTAAACTGTCGTTTGGGACAGGAAGCAGAGCCGGGGTGAATACGCAATTGATTTGGATTCCAGTACCTTTCTGTGCTCGGTTGATGTTACCTGGTGTAATTGAGCCAACCGAGAGGACTAGAAGGCGGGGCTTGCATATTATTGATAGGTTCCAATACACCAGACAAGCTCAATAAAGTATGGACTAGTGTTTGAATCCAACATATTTGACCCAGGTCTGGCCTACAGTGCCGTCCCATAGGCCACGGGCTGGTCTAACATCCCTTTTTTAAGCGACCCTCCTCCTTTCGAATTGTGACTAAGTGTCCCTGCGCAAGACACCTAACCCCCAATTGCTCCTGCCGAGCTGGTCGGTACCGTGCGTGGCAGCCAATCACTGTTGCTGTGTGACTGTGTGAATGGGTGAGTGAGAAGCATCAGTTGTACAGCGCTTTGGATAAAGGTGCCGTATAAATGCCAACCCATAATGCCGGATTAGCGCACCTGCAACGTACAGTCCTTTTCCATCCCGCAAAACCGATCTATCCTGATCTCTCCACCTAATAGAGCTTTCGCTCACAGCCGATACAAAACGGCAATTGTGCCATTCTTGGCTGACACAGTGATAATCCTACTACTCTCAATCTCAAAGAATAATCAGCAGCGTTAGATTAGAGACTTTAGGCGGCCAAATGGTCGGAAAACCGCCAAGAGGCACTAAGCACTCGCTGGGCGCTTTTCCTGCTGAGGTGTCGTGCGGGCGGCAGGGCGACTCTTCCCGCTCAGAGGACACGCCGTCCCCGCTCCCCGAGACTCCTCCAGAACAGCGCCCGTGTTGTCATCGCGGACGTGACACAGAGTTTCACAGCTCCCGCCACATCAGGGAGCGGGGAGCGGGGAGCGGGCCCAAAGCCGCACCGCACCCTCCGAGGAGAGCACCCCCGCCCACAGACCTGGTGCTGAACTCTGTGAGCGGCGTGGGGAAACGTTTGTGAGTTATTACACGCGATATGTTTTCAGAAATTAGCCCTTTAATTAGAGCTATTGCTCCTCCGGGTTGATGTTTTTTCCCTGCTGGAGCCAGTGGTCTTTGTTAAAAATAGAGACGCCATAGTAACGGCAGAGTGCAGAGAATAACAGTGATTCTGTGACAAAGGCCTTGTAGTGGAGGACACACATGCACAGTGTGGGCCTGGCTGCGTTGCCTCGTGACACACACACTCACACTCACACTCACACACACACACATACACACATACACACACACACACACTCACACACACTCACACACAGCCTCACAGAGAACAGTTACACATATACACTCACACACACACACACACTCACACACTCACACACACACACACACACAGCCTCACAGAGAACACTTACACTCACACACTCACACACACAGAGAACACACACACACACACACACACTCACACACACACACACACACTCACACACACACACACACACACACACACTCACACACACCCACACACACACTCACACACACACACACAGCCTCACAGAGAACACTTACACTCACACACTCACACACACACAGAACACACACACTCACACACTCACACACAGAACACACACACTCACACACAGTGCACACACACTCACACACAGAGAACACACACACACAGAACACTTACACACACACACACAGAGCACACACACTCACTCACAGGGAACACACACACACTCATACACAGAGAACACACACACAGCACACACACACTCACACACAGAGCACACACAGTCACACACAGAGAACACACACACACACACAGCCTCACAGAGAACACTTGCACACACACACACTCGCACACACGCACACACACACACACACACACACACACACACTCACACACACACACACACACAGCCTCACAGAGAACACTTACACTCACACACTCACACACACACAGAACACACACACACACACACACACACACAGAACACACACACTCACACACTCACACACAGAACACACACACTCACACACAGAGCACACACACTCACACACAGAGAACACACACACACAGAACACTTACACACACACACACAGAGCACACACACTCACTCACAGGGAACACACACACACTCATACACAGAGAACACACACACACACTCACACACAGAACACACACTCACACACACAGTCACACACAGAGAACACACACACACACACAGCCTCACACAGAACACTTGCACACACACACACTCGCACACACGCACACACACACACACACACTAGCTTACATGCCTCAGGCACAAGATGGATTATTGTAGCCCACAGTAACACACACACAGTGTTATTGTCACAGCACAGCAGCCTATCATAGAGAGCCTCAGTAGCATGTGGTCAGTAAAAGTACAGGTTGGTACTGTAAGCTCTCTGTGCAGGGCGGGGCCACGTGGCTACAGAGGTGGGGATTTAGAGGGGGTAATTAGAGTGACAACCAGCTGCTCAAATCACAGTGGTTTTCCCCCCTGTGGAAGAGGGCAGTGTTCAGACTGACACCCGTCACACTTAAAGTGGGACAGCCCATCGGAGATCAGACCTCTGAAATCTCACTCATTGCACAGTATGTGCATAGACATGAAGCTTCAGTTCACTTAAAGCTATAGAGCCTGCAGGCTCTGGGTGCCTTGAAGGTGCCGGACCTTCACTGAAAAAAGTGACTGTCTTAACAAGCGTTTTAGTCTTGTAATAAGACATAAGAGCTTATTTTTTTCTCTCAAGTAGAAACATTAGCTCGTTTTAAGTTAATGTTTTGCTTGACAGGTGAAAATTTCTTATTCCATTGGCAAGTCTTGAAATGCAACAAACTGTCTTACCTAATTGGAAATATTTTTGTCTTATTTAGCAAAAACGTTTGAGAAATGTCTCAATGTAAGACTGTAATAATGGTTCTTTTTGGGTTTTGTAGTGGTTTTTAAACCATGTTAGTTATGTTAGGGTGTGACTGAGTCAATGTGCTGGGATGCAGAATCTCGTTTACGTGGGAGACCAGGCCCGGAAGCCCTGACCTCAGACCTACCTCACCTCAACCATCCGCCTCTGTGCTCCTGCAGTCCCCTTTCGCTCCCTCAGAGAACCTGCCAGGAGAAGCCTTCTCCAGGCCCCCTGGGGTGGCATGGGCCGGGCTTCATAAATCAGTGATCGGGGATCCATTAGTCGTGTCTGCTTTCAGCTTGCATCGAGGTGAGAGTGACGACAGGCTGGTGTTTGGAGTCACGGAGTACTCCTGCCACTGACTCATACCTCCCATGCCACTGGAAGTGTGTGTCCCTGTGGAACCAGAGCGCATTCACACAGACACACGCGTATACCTGCACGTATTCACACACACACTCATGCACACACACATACACACAAACACCCACCTACTCACTTATACAAACCCATACACACATATACACACGTGTGCACGCACACACACACATACACATATACACTCACTCACGCACACACACGCACATACCCACAGTCACCTCCACACACACACACACACACACACACACAAAAGTCAGATACCAACCTGCAAACATACACACACACCCACACATGCACACACACACACACACACACACACACTCACACACGTCACAGACACAGTCACGCAGACACACAGTCATCCACACACACACACGTCACCGACACAGTCACGCACACACACAGTCATCCACACACACACACTCACACACACACATGCACACATACTCACACACACACACTCACACACACATACAGCCACACACACTCACACACACATACACGCACACACTCGCACACAGACACTCACCTCCACACACACACACACACACACACACCTACACACACTCACCTCCACACTCACACAGGCACACACACGCGTCACAGACACTCACCTCCGCACACACACACACACGCACACACACACTCACCTCCACACACACACACACCTCCACACTCACACAGGCACACACACGCGTCACAGACACTCACCTCCGCACACACACACACACACACACACATACACACACACCTCCACACACACACACACCTCCACACTCACACAGGCACACACACGCGTCACAGGCACTCAGCAGCAGCCCGGGCCCTCGGTGTGAGATAAGGGCCGCGTGCCCAGGAGCTCCCCCCAGTCAGGTGTGACTGCGCCTCCAATCAATCATATCAGTTTCTGATGTGGCGCGAGCACTACGCCGCACCTCAGCAGCCTGCCATATAACGCTATCTGACAAGGCCAGGGCCCTGTGGACGCCTGCGCAGGGAGGGAGGGATGGAGAGAGGAGAGGAGAGGAGAGGGGAGGGGAGGAGGGAGGGGGGGTGTTCTCTCCCGACCAGCTGAGGCCTCTGTTCTTCACAGCTTTTTTTCAGCCCTGTCTCTGGCAGACATGAGATAAATACGAGGCAGCGCGTCTTAACTCACTTACCGAAAAGGGCACGGGCATCGCCGCCGCCATCTCCGTCTGCTTCCCCCTCCGTCTCTCTCCCTCTCTCCTTCCCCCGCCCCGGTGCGTCTCTCTCCGTCGCTCCCTGGCTTTCTCTCTCCGTCCCTGTCTCTTCCTCTCTCCGTCTCTCTCTCTCTCTCCAGAGCGGGCGCTGGAGGGCCCGGTGTTTCGGGGACTGGCTTTGCGCCTTCGCTCGCATGAGAACGTATAAATTCTGGGCCGATATTTATTTGGAGTGCGTTAAAGCAGCGGGTAAACAGAATACGGGTCATTTCCTGGATAGTAGTGTGAACTACGAGAACCTCAGGACAGCGAGGGGTAAATAACGCGTGTAAATAAATACGGAGTCAGGGGAACCATAACGGAAGAGAGTTCTGTCTTTGTTTTGCTTTTTGTTGATTTTTGCTTTTAATAAATGAAGTGTTAGATGGATGTGAGGTACACTGTGTTGTCCATTAGCAGCTTGTTGTGAAGGGGGCTGTTTGTTTGAGAGTCTTTTAGACGGGTGAGTGTGTATCCGGATGGAGAGTGTGTGTGGGACTCCGTGCTCTGCTTTCACTGCAAAAAAACTAAAAATATGTCAGTCTCAACAAGCATTTTAGTCTTATATTTAGACTTCAAATTTTATTTCTGTGACATTTTTGCTTAGCAAGCCAATGAGGGGAGATGGTTTGACTCATTTAAAGATTTGCCAATGGGGTAGGAAAATTTCACTCGTCAAGCAAACAGTAACTATGCACAAGCTAATATTTCCTACTTCAGAGACAAAAACAAGATTTTAAGTCTCATTACAAGAATACTTGGTCGCATTGTATGTTCAGCCATTTTGTATTTTACGTATTCAGTTACGTATTGGGCCCGGGTCAGGCTGAGTCACGTGTGTTGGCGCCACGCTTTGAGCTGTGGACGGAGCGCACGCGAGAGCGTTTCCTGTGAGCGAAGGGCAGCTCTCCGCTGTGGCGTGCCGTGTAAGAGCAGTGAGAGAGCTGTGTTGTGTTATTGCGCTGAAAGGCCCATCTCAAAGCCGGGGGAATTGGGATTAAAGGCGGGGTCATCCATCGCCTGCAGACGGCCTGGTGACCCAGGGAAGTGTGTGATCGGGTTTCCTGCTGAAACTCGGGCCTGATGAATGTGCTGGCCGTAAGAAGGGCCGCGCTGATTAATGAAGCCGGGGTCGCGACCCCCTGCGGCACATTTAACGCGCCGCTAAAAGATCTGTGGTGCCTCACTGCGCCGGGAGAGTGACCTGCTGTACCACGACACCATCTGTCCTCATGCTGACCGCACCTACACCACAATACACACCTACACGATCTGCCCTCATGCTGACCACACCTACACCATCATACACACCTACACGATCTGCCCTCATGCTGACCACACCTACACCATCATACACACCTACACGATCTGCCCTCATGCTGACCACACCTACACCATCATACACACCTACACCATCTGTCCTCATGCTGACCACACCTACACCATCATACACACCTACACCATCTGTCCTCATGCTGACCACACCTATACCATCTGTCCTCATGCTGACAACACCTATACCATCTGTCCTCATGCTGACCGCACCTACACCACAATACACTACACACCTACACCACCTGTCCTCATGCTGACCACACCTATACCATAATACACACCTACACCATCTGTCCTCATGCTGACCACACCTATACCATAATACACACCTACACCATCTGTCCTCATGCTGACCACACCTATACCATAATACACACCTACACCATCTGTCCTCATACTGACCACACCTATACCATAATACACTACACACCTACACCTTCTGTCCTCATGCTGACCACACCTATACCATAATACACACCTACACCATCTGTCCTCATGCTGACCACACCTATACCATAATACACACCTACACCATCTGTCCTCATGCTGACCACACCTATACCATAATACACCACACACCTACACCATCTGTCCTCATGCTGACCACACCTATACCATAATACACACCTACACCATCTGTCCTCATGCTGACCACACCTATACCATAATACACACCTACACCATCTGTCCTCATGCTGACCACACCTATACCATAATACACCACACACCTACACCATCTGTCCTCATGCTGACCGCACCTATACCATCATACACACCTACACCATCTGCCCTCATGCTGACCACACCTATACCATAATACACACCGACACCATCTGTCCTCATACTGACCACACCTATACCATAATACACACCTATACCATCTGTCCTCATGCTGACCACACCTATACCATAATACACTACACACCTACACCATCTGTCCTCATACTGACCACACCTATACCATAATACACTACACACCTACACCATCTGTCCTCATGCTGACCACACCTACACCACAATACACACCTACACCATCTGTCCTCATGCTGACCACACCTACACCATAATACACTACACACCTACACCATCTGTCCTCATGCTGACCACACCTATACCATAATACACTACACACCTACACCATCTGTCCTCATGCTGACCACACCTATACCATAATACACTACACACCGACACCATCTGTCCTCATGCTGACCACACCTATACCATAATACACTACACACCGACACCATCTGTCCTCATGCTGACCACACCTACACCATAATACACACCTACACCATCTGTCCTCATGCTGACCACACCTACACCATAATACACACCTACACCATCTGTCCTCATGCTGACCACACCTATACCATAATACACACCTACACCATCTGTCCTCATGCTGACCACACCTATACCATCTGTCCTCATGCTGACCACACCTACACCATCTGTCCTCATGCTGACCACACCTATACCATCATACACACCTACACCATCTGTCCTCATGCTGACCACACCTACACCATAATACACTACACACCTACACCACCTGTCCTCATGCTGACCACACCTATACCATCATACACACCTACACCATCTGTCCTCATGCTGACCACACCTATACCATCATACACACCTACACCATCTGTCCTCATGCTGACCACACCTATACCATAATACACTACACACCTACACCATCTGTCCTCATGCTGACCACACCTATACCATAATACACTACACACCGACACCATCTGTCCTCATGCTGACCACACCTATACCACAATACACTACACACCTACACCATAATACACACCTACACCATCTGTCCTCATGCTGACCACACCTACACCATAATACACACCTACACCATCTGTCCTCATGCTGACCACACCTATACCATAATACACACCTACACCATCTGTCCTCATGCTGACCACACCTATACCATCTGTCCTCATGCTGACCACACCTACACCATCTGTCCTCATGCTGACCACACCTATACCATCATACACACCTACACCATCTGTCCTCATGCTGACCACACCTACACCATAATACACTACACACCTACACCATCTGTCCTCATACTGACCACACCTATACCATAATACACTACACACCTACACCATCTGTCCTCATACTGACCACACCTATACCATAATACACACCTACACCATCTGTCCTCATGCTGACCACACCTATACCATCATACACACCTACACCATCTGTCCTCATGCTGACCACACCTATACCATAATACACTACACACCTACACCATCTGTCCTCATGCTGACCACACCTATACCATCATACACACCTACACCATCTGTCCTCATGCTGACCACACCTATACCATCATACACACCTACACCATCTGTCCTCATGCTGACCACACCTATACCATAATACACTACACACCGACACCATCTGTCCTCATGCTGACCACACCTATACCATAATACACACCTACACCTTCTGTCCTCATGCTGACCACACCTATACCATAATACACTACACACCTACACCTTCTGTCCTCATACTGACCACACCTATACCACAATACACTACACACCTACACCATCATAATACCTATACTATACCATAATACACACCGACACCATCTGTCCTCATGCTGACCACACCTATACCATAATACACACCTACACCATCTGTCCTCATACTGACCACACCTACACCATAATACACTACACACCTACACCATCTGTCCTCATGCTGACCACACCTACACCATAATACACTACACACCTACACCATCTGTCCTCATACTGACCACACCTATACCATAATACACTACACACCTACACCACCTGTCCTCATGCTGACCACACCTATACCATCATACACACCTACACCATCTGTCCTCATGCTGACCACACCTATACCATCATACACACCTACACCATCTGTCCTCATGCTGACCACACCTATACCATAATACACTACACACCTACACCATCTGTCCTCATGCTGACCACACCTATACCATAATACACTACACACCGACACCATCTGTCCTCATGCTGACCACACCTATACCACAATACACTACACACCTACACCATCATAATACCTATACTATACCATAATACACACCGACACCATCTGTCCTCATGCTGACCACACCTATACCATAATACACACCTACACCTTCTGTCCTCATGCTGACCACACCTATACCATAATACACTACACACCTACACCTTCTGTCCTCATACTGACCACACCTATACCACAATACACTACACACCTACACCATCATAATACCTATACTATACCATAATACACACCTACACCTTCTGTCCTCATGCTGACCACACCTACACCATAATACACACCTACACCATCTGTCCTCATGCTGACCACACCTATACCATAATACACACCTACACCATCTGTCCTCATGCTGACCACACCTATACCATAATACACACCTATACCATCTGTCCTCATACTGACCACACCTATACCATAATACACACCTACACCATCTGTCCTCATGCTGACCACACCTATACCATAATACACTATACACCATCTGTCCTCATGCTGACCACACCTACACCATCTGTCCTCATGCTGACCACACCTATACCATAATACACACCTACACCTTCTGTCCTCATGCTGACCACACCTATACCATAATACACTACACACCTACACCTTCTGTCCTCATGCTGACCACACCTACACCATCTGTCCTCATGCTGACCACACCTGTACCATCTGTCCTCATGCTGACCACACCTATACCATAATACACTATACACCATCTGTCCTCATGCTGACCACACCTACACCATCTGTCCTCATGCTGACCACACCTATACCATAATACACTACACACCTACACCATCATAATACCTATACTATACCATAATACACACCTACACCATCTGTCCTCATGCTGACCACACCTACACCATGATACACTACACACCTACACCATCTGTCCTCATACTGACTGCACCTATACCATAATACACTACTCCACCTCTCTACACACTGACTCCACCTCTCTACACACTGACTCCACCTCTCTGCACACTGACTCCACCTCTCTGCACACTGACTCCACCTCTGTACACACTGACTCCACCTCTGTACACACTGACTCCACCTCTGTACACACTGACTCCACCTCTCTGCACACTGACTCCACCTCTCTGCACACTGACTCCACCTCTCTGCACACTGACTCCACCTCTCTACACACTGACCCCACCTCCACCATGAGTAGAACCCACCCCAAACACGTCAGCTCAAAGCATGCTGCTAACGGCACAGTTCAAATCATAAACACATCCTCCAGACACACATTCCATAATCTCTACTTCTTCATCGTGTCATGTTCTCAACGGAGGGGTGCCATTGTTTGCTGTACTCATTGAGCGTGTTTGCCGTGAGCTGTCAGTAACTCAGCGCGGGCGTGCCCCTTTAGCGGAGAGCTAGCGATGAGCGCCGCTAACGCTACCGCCCGTCAGAGGAACAAAACGCAATAAAGAGGCAGTAAAGTGCATTAACTTCTCTACGTAAACAAAGTGTTGCCTCATTAAGTTACAGTGTAATACGATACGCTCTGAAGTCCATTAGGTCTCCCTGACGGAAAGGTGTAGCAACAGCTCTGTCTCTCCTGTTGCCCTTTTATTATTAATCGTGCGTGCTGACGTTCTGTTTACTCGTCACTCACCAATTATATTCATAATGTTTCTCTGAGAAACCGGCCCCACCGGGACCTGGTAGAGCCTAATACAGAAGTGCCGATTCATTACAGTCACTTCATGTAAGCACTTCGCTGAGCGCGTTCCCAGATGTGCAGCGCAGCTCGCATGTAGATTAGGGAGGGTGGGGGGGGGGGGGGGGGGGCGATTCTGGGCCGGGCCGATTCTGACTCATTTACCCAGGGTGTGTGAGGAGCGGGGGAAGGTGTGAAATGGGCTCTGTGTGAACTACAGGGGAGTGAGAGTGAGGAGTGTGTGATCTTTGGGTGAGTGTGGCGTGGAGTGTTAGATTCTTTGGGTAAATAGAGAGGTAGGGGTGTGTGAGTTTTGGGTAGGAGTGGGGCAGGGTGTTTGAGTTTTGGCTGTTAAGGGCGAGGTGTATAAGTTCGGGGTGAGTTTTGGGTGAGTGTGGGGTGTATGAGCTTTGGGTGTATACACGGTGGGCGGGTGTGAGGCGGGGTTTACGTGCCCCCAGGGCGTGGCTCAGAGCAGCAGTCCTCGGCTGTCAGGAGCGTTTGGGGCGGTGTGTCAGTAAGCCCTCTCTGGGCTCTGCTCTGTGTCAGGCCTATCAGGGCCCTGTAATCACGGCGGGGCCCCTGCCCGTTTCATTACTGCTGCTGTGCGGCCCCCACAGGAAGGGGAACAGAAACACAGGGCTGGGGGCAGCTCTCTCCTCTCTTCTCATTAACGTCTCACTTTGGACGTGCGGGGAAATCCACACAGACAAACAAGAAACTCAGGAGTGTGTGTGTGTGTGTGTGTATGTGTGTGTGTGGGTCTGGTCACGTGGCTGCGCGGAGCCAGTCCGTGTTTGATATGCAGTGACTGCGCTCCATTTGCTGTCTTTAGTCTGTCTTGGGAGGGGTTGCGGTGAATGGAGTGCAACTGGTCACATACTCAGACTGAGGGGAAATGGCCCTCCCTGTGTTACTCTTATGAAGAGTAAATAAGATAACATTTTTATAAAGTTCTGCACAGGGCCTGCACCCCCATTTGCATACTCACAGACACATGCACACACATGTACACACACACATAGGAACTCACACACTCAAACACACGCACACATACACACACACACACGCACAGACTGCTCGTAATAGTGTCATTTGCCCCGCCGTTAATCTTTGGTGATTATTACGTGCTAGTGCAAACTCTTAGGGGGCAGCTGGAGTGGTCAGATTCGGCAGCTCTTGTAACTCAACCCGGCCTTCTGTCCTGCTGCAGGATCCTGTTGCCTCTGGGGTTGTGGGTCCCCCCCACCCCCACACCCTTCCCTGCCAAATTACTGTAAGTCCGCCACACTAGCCGTGGAGGTGTTCCCCTGTGCTTCATATCAGATACAATCGAATACAAGTGTTCTCTCCCTCTCCAATGTTTACAGCCGGGGTGCTGTAAACATTCTGGCACAAAATGGCAGCCGTGCATCACCATGGTGGGTGCTACGCATTGGTGGTGGCTGAGGCAAGTTTCCCCCTCATCACTGTAAAGTCCACTGAGTGTCTAGAAAAGCGCGATATAAAGGCAATGATCTATCTATCTACAACAGCTTCTCCCAGAATGCACCTGGGCAATTCCATGGTAACCGACATTACAACTGCCGGATATTTGAGTGGTAAAGTCCAATACAGCTACATATGAGAATGAAGTATGCTCAACACGTAGGAGGAAACAACTCTTCTCAGTCTCTATTATGTAGCTGTATTGGGCTTTACCACCCAAATATCCACCAGTTACCGTGGAATTGCGCACCTATATGAGCTCTGTCACAGACCCACACATCAGCAACTATAATATCTCACTCTCGAAATGGAGCCCAGTTTCCACGGTAATGACGACTTTCTGACAGGAGAGGAGCCCCTCCCCTTCCCGTCATCCCTCCCCGACGGTGAGCCGTTTAATCGTGACGGGCAGCTGGAAGCCTCCGCCTTTGAGGCGGTAATCGTCCGCTCGTCCGCTACGCCCCGCTAAAGCAAAGACGCGCGCTCTCCTCTTTTCGGGGAGCGGAAGCCCTGTGATGTGGAAAACATCCCCCGGGATCCCCCACCGCGAGGGATGGGTGCGGGGCACGGTGCCCCGGGACTGAAAGGTGGCTTATTCGGGGGAGAGAGGGGGAAAAGTCCCCTGCGCCTTTCATACTAAAACCCCGGCTTAGGCCCGTCACTGAAAGTGCCACACACAGTTGAGACGAGAGACGCTAGCTCTGCTATTAAAGGTTTAGGGCTAATTGCGCGATTTCTCTTTTTCTTTTCCCCGGCGCTGGAGAAGAAGGGCTTTTAGCGGAGTGTGAGAAGCGGAGGGAGCGGAGAGGGAGAGGCGCATTGTGTGAGAGAGAGCGTGAGGGAGCGAGGGCCCGCGGTGGGCCGGTGTTGGCGGGATTACTGACGCTCGGAGAGAGGAGGCGGTAAATGATTTAGGAGAGAGAGGGGTAATGTAATGACAGCAGCCGCTCCCTCTCTAACGGCGGGGCGAAGGCTATCGCGGCGCTAATCCCGCGAGCGCGCGGCTACGCTAACGCTAGCGCGTGTCGGCGCTGAGCGGTTCTGGCAGCTCTCAGGACAGACCCGGGTCGCCGCGGCGACGGCGCGCCGGTGTGGGAGGCTGTCGGTTTGGGAGCCTGACGATGGGGGGGGGCGGACTGTGACAGGGGGTCAGGAGGGGGCCTTCTGAGAAGGAGAGGGTTGGTCTGTCTGGGGCTGTTCGAGATACATTTGAGAAGGACTGATAAGGCCCTCACTCTCTCACCTCTGCACAGCGGTGGGGCGTAATCCGTGTCACTGTAATCTGGAGGGGGGGCTGTGCCGGGAAGGAGCTCTCCAAAGGGACGCTCTTGAGAAAGTGGGGCGCTGAGATAAACCCCTGGCCTGGTCCGGAGGGGGCCACGCTGCCCTGTCTCAGGCACCACCCCCGCTCCGCCCGCTGAGGGGCTCGAAGCTGCTCGCTGAGCTCAGCTCTCTTCCACAAACATCACCCTCACACCTCCGAGTCCTGCCAGCACCCGCCACTGTCTGCCCCCAGAGTCACTGGCCACACCGCCAAGACCAGAAGATACATTAATCTCAACACACACTTTAGTCTTACATTTAGGCTTAAAATATTATTTATTTTACTTTTTTGTAAGATGAGATGAGACTTATTCTTGATTCTTGACTTATTTCAAGATTTGCCAATGGGACAATAAAATTTCCGCTTGTCAAGCAAATAGTAAACAAAACAAACTAATATTTTCGAGTTGAGATGTCTTATGTCGAATTGAAATGTCTTAAATTACAAGACTAAAACTTAAGATGTTTTTTTCCAGTGTATGCACAATAGGACCAGCCTGCTGATTTTAACAGAACATGTTTCCAACTGTTGGTTGACCAAAGGGCTCTTTGTTTGCCTTGTGATTTGTGGATATCGACGGCACCAGTTAATTGCGTGCCTTTGGGACCGTTATCAACAGATTCCGATTTATGCACTGACGTGTCCGCCAGAAGGTCACTGTTTTTAGACCCATAAAAAAGGCATAATCTTCTCCAGCCAGAACAAGATCATTAACTAAAGCGGCCTAACGGCCCCTAATAAAGACTAATTGCATTACTCGCACCCACGCTGTCCGTCATTAGCCTGTTTGTTATCTCCTGCGGTTGTCGGGTAGTGCGGAGACACGGGAATTTTTGCGCCCCGCGCGTGTTTTTTTACGTCCCCTCCCGTTCAGACCCGGGCCGTAAAGGCGAACTGAGGATGAATAATTCTCAGAGTAAATTTCAGCCTGGTGTGAGATAACCCAACCAACTGGTGCCTGGCAGCAACTGGGGGAGAGCACTGCTAAAATAAAAATAAGAACGGTCCATCTCAACAAATGTTGTTGTACTTAAATTGGTATTTATTTTACTGTATCGCTAAATAAGAAAAAAATATTGAAATATGAAAATTTCACTTGTCTGGTAAATAATAACAATCGTCTTAAAACAAGCTAATATTTTCTACTTGAGAGAAAAAAGTATCTTAAGTATTAAGTCCGATTACAAGACTAAAAACACTTTTTTTAGTTTTCTGCAGCGAGGAATGAACTGCAGAGCAAAGCTCAGAAATCACAATGGGTTTTCTTTCTTAATTTAATTTCCTTATTTATTTCACATAAAACCGCACAAACATCACATCCTCATCTTTCAGAGTAGTAGCTAAAGGGAGATTTTCCGTCTTGACGATGAGGTTTAAAAAACCGCGTGCTACGCTAAAAATGTCGCGCGGTCGGCCCCGGGCTCTCAGTTCTCCCCGCCGAGGTCCCGGGGGCTGCATGATTATTTAATTGCGCCATTTTAAAAGCTGACAGGTGTGAAGAATGCGGAATGCGGGCTCCGATTGGCTGTCAGACGGTCTGAGCGAGACGTCTCTCTCCGGTCTGGGAGGTGAACCCGTGACCTTGGCATCCAGATATTCCTTTATCATCCTGCCACTGGGCTAGCCCTGGAAGTATGTGCGGTGGGCGAAGGCCCTCGTGGGCGGGGGTAATCCACACCCTCTTCAGGCTGTGTGCGGAGGGGGCCGGGACGGCCGTGGGGCCACCAGCCCCAGCGCAGCTCCTGCTAAATTTAAAGAGATAGCCCGGCGGAGGGGAGCGGGGGACATGACGCTCTCCCTTAAGAGTCGTGCCTTCACGTTAATTTAGAGTGATGTTTTAATAGCTCTGTAAAGAAATCCCCCCGCGAGCACCCAGGAGTGGAGCGGCACGGTGAGAGAGGGAGAGAGAGCTGTGCTGCAGCCACGGGGGAGTGAAGCAGAGCTCTCACACACACTCACACACACACACTCACACACACACATACTCTACTATACACACCCAAACAAACTCACACACACACTAACACTCACACACACACACACACACACACATACTTACACTCCTGTATATACACACACACACTCACACTCACACACACACACACACACTTATACTTACACTGCTGTACATGTACACACACTCACATACTCACGCTCCTGCACACACACATACATACGCACACTCATGCACTCACTCATGTGAACAAAAAAACAAAGTGATTCACGCAGACACACCACAAGGACACACCACTGTAACACACAGTATCCAGATTACCATTAGCCTTGCGGCAGTAGGCAGTAATCCCTAGTCTCTACATGGAAATATATACCCCTATCTCACTAACCTCAGAATGGTCACACGCACACATACACAATCACACACACTCACAATCAACAAAAATGCACGAGCACACCCTATACAAACACTCGCCCATGTAAACATAAGACATACAGTGCGTGCTATGTCATACAACAGTCAGTACCTCAGACTCATGTATAAAAGGTATTTATACACTGGACACTGTGTCAGAGTTGCTCACACTCTCCTGAAATCGGTTCAGTTTGTGCACTGCAGAAAAAACAGGGTTTGAGTGTGCAGAGATACGTGTCCACCCGATTGCGCTTTCACACCGGCCGCGCCCACACACCCACACGCCCGCCCGGGCTCTGGCTTTGAAGAGGGGGAGAAGGCCGAGCCTCTGAGAAATCAATGGCGGATGCGCACAAAGAGCTTTTATGAAGTGGTATGAAGTTATCTGCTGTCGGTGAGGCTGCCCGGCCGAGTGTTTACCAGCCAGATAGCCGCCCTCCCCCCCCCCCCTCCGCGTTCCCGCTATCAGCGTCGGCCCGGCGTTCCCCACGGGCCTCCCCTCGCCTCCGCGCGTATTAGCGGCTGTCAGAGCGGGAGAGTGTGGCTGAGCCTCCGCAGGGCCGGGGGGCCCTCGCTGATAGCCCCCCGCCCGCAGATCAAAGGGCCCCCGCTTGGCCCCAGATAACCCGCCGGCGTTTCGTGCCCTGCCTCTCGTCTCTGTCCGTGATCACAGGGGCCAGACGAGTCCCCCCCGACCCCCTCTGCCAACTCTTTTTATCACCCGGGAGCCCCCCCCCCCCAATTCCCCTGTTCTCTTCTTTAAAGTTCTCGGAACCCTGGCCGGACACTTTATTTGTGCGTTTGATGCTAATCTGTGTGTGATTCGATCTCTTCTCGTCGTTGAAGTGTGTGCCGCAGCCCTGCTGTCCGTCTAATGGCGGTGTGTACAGTCCAGGGATGTCGGTGTTGATGTGGGGAGTCCAGGGAGGCGGAGCACTGCCCGTTGGCTTGTGACTTACACCTGTCTGAGAGACAGGGTGGGCGGGGTCACCAGTTCCCTGAAATGGGTGCATTCTTACCCAAGCACTAGAGCAGTCTCGGCCAGTCCCCATTACTCCTGCTGGGAAATTAGGTGAAGTGTATTAGGGCCACGTAGAAAAAAAACCCGAAGAACATTTGACTTAAAAGTCTGAACTTTTGACTTAAATCTTGAAAGTTTCAACTTTACAAGTCAAAAGCTTTATGTTATGTTAAGTTTTAAAGTCAAAGGCCTTGAGTTTTAAAGTCGAAGGTTTCGAGTTTATGAAAATGGGGACTTTAAAACTCAAAACAGAAACTTGACTTTTAAGTTTTTTAGGGATTAAAGTTGAAAATTCTGGCTTTTAAAGTCGAAAGTGTTATTTATTTTATTTTCAACATGACCCTAATATGCTTCTGTAGAAGAGAATAAACTTGTGTACTTTTAGATATTGTGTACTGGCTTCTGCTTGCTACCAACTCATAATTTAGCATCCTCAAAGAGTGTGAAATATTTTGCTTTATCCTGCAAAAAACAAAAAATAAGTTAATCTCAAGTCTTATATTTAGACTGATTTCATTTTTGCTAAATAAGGCAAAAATATTGTCATTGATATTAGAGACTCGTTTCAAGTTTGAGTAATTTCAAGAAATTTTCATTTGCCAAGCAAACAGTAACTTAAAACAAGGTAGTATTTTCTACTTGAGAGAAAAGGTTTTTAAGTGTAATTACACGACTAAGACTCTATTCTTTGCAGTTGAATTAGTCTTGAGCAAAATATTGAATATCCAGGTAATTTTGCTGAATAGTAATCAGTTATACGACTGACCATAACAGACCATTACCATCACTACTGAGAATGCAGCACAGAGGCCAACATTTTTTTGCCTTTTCTCCCCTCTTATCAGCCACAGAAAAAGTGGGAGATACAATGGTGGGGGAGGGTAGACATGGTTGGGGGGGGAGGGGGTGTAGATCCTGTTGCAGTAACGCCGTGGCCCTCCTGGGTTTCAGGGATGTTGGACTGCAGTGTAGTGTACTTCCTGTAGGAGTAATGCTGGGGTGCTCCTGGTTTTCAGGGATGTTGGACCGCAGTGTGGTGTATTCCTGTAGGAGTAACATGGTTGTCGCTGGCCTGTTTATGGGATGTTGGATCACAGTGTTGTGTACCTGTTGGAGTAACGGTGTGGTCCTCCTGGGTTTCAGGGATGTTGGACCACAGCATGGTGTACTTCCTGTAGGAATAACGCTGTGGTCCTCCTGGTTTTCAGGGATGTTGGACCGCAGCATGGTATACTTCCTGTAGGAATAACGTGGGGCTCTTCCTGGTTTTCAGGGATGTTGGACCGCAGCGTGGTGTACTTCCTGTAGGAATAACGTGGGGCTCTTCCTGGTTTTCAGGGATTTTGGACCGCAGCGTGGTGTACTTCCTGTAGGAATAACGTGGGGCTCTTCCTGGTTTTCAGGGATGTTGGACCGCAGCGTGGTGTACTTCCTATAGGAATAACGTGGGGCTCTTCCTGGTTTTCAGGGATGTTCGACCGCAGCATGGTATACTTCCTGTCGGAATAACGTGGGGCTCTTCCTGGTTTTCAGGGATGTTGGACCGCAGCGTGGTGTACTTCCTGTAGGAATAACGTGGGGCTCTTCCTGGTTTTCAGGGATGTTGGACCGCAGCGTGGTGTACTTCCTGTAGGAATAACGTGGGGCTCTTCCTGGTTTTCAGGGATGTTGGACCGCAGCGTGACCCTGCTGGAGGTGTGCGGCAGCTGGCCCGAGAGCTTCATGCGTCACATGTCCTCCGTGGACGCCTCCGAGGACGGGCTGAGGGAGCGCCTGGCCGACGCCATGTCCGAGTCGCCCAGCCGGGACGCCGTGGGCCCCGGGACGGGTGAGCTCCCCACCCCAACCCTCCCTCTCTGGCCCTACTGCTGGGCCTGGAGCACAGTTTAGGTTTGGGTCATGGTGGATGGTGGATAGAGGCACGGCCTGCCTCAACTGCCCTACCCTGGATGCTGAAAAAACTGTTATAACCACTCCTGGGTCAAATACCTAGTTGCTTTGGATTCAAATACTCAAGTACAATACACTGAGCTTGTCTGGTGTATTGAAACCTATGAAATGCTCTCCAAAACTGCCTTCTGGTCCTCTTGGTTGGCTCAATTGCACCAGGCAAGATCAATCAAGTACAGAAACGTATTTGAACCATCGTGTTCCCTGTGTGTCGAGCTCCCCAGTGTGCAGAGTCACACGTTTACATCTGATACTCTACTCATTGGAGAAGGAGGACTGAGAGTTCAGCCACCATGTTGCTGAACTGTAGGCGTTAGAGAAGGAGGACTGAGAGTTCAGCCGCCATGTTGCTGAACTGTAGGCGTTAGAGAAGGAGGACAGAGAGTTCAGCCGCCATGTTGCTGTTTCCTGTGCAAGCAGTTAATTCTCTGCACAAAATACCAATGGAAATGCATCCCAGACCCGTAATCCACCCGGCCCAGTCCAACATGCCCACCTACGGTCGCAGCGCACTTGGCAAGCGCGCGCGTATCGACGTTCAGCTCAGTGTCCGCACGCGCGTGTCATAAGATCGGCCGCGGAGCGAGAACAGGCCTGGCCACGGGACAGGCGGGGCCACGGCTGCTGGCCCTCAGACCGGGGGGCCAACGCGTTTCGGTCGCTGTTTCGCCCCCTCCCTCACAGCTGCGGGAGAGGAGAAGGAAAAAACGGGCTAGATCGGTTTCCCCCAGGAGGATTCCATGTGATCCCAGGTCCTGGTGATTTAGAGTTATGGTTAGAGGAGATGGGGCGGGGGGGGGGGGGGGCCCTTCTGTTCCTCATCAGCCCGGGGTTTGGGTCCGGGGTGGCGGGGTCCCGGTCATCCGCCGAGTGTTTATTTGTGTTCGCAATTATGGGGGAGAGATTCGGAAATGCCCTTCCGGATCTGGCGGGGCCTTGCACTAGCCCTCAGGACATGGAGCATTCCGCTCCGAGGATAAGTTCCACCACAGCGCAGTGCCCCCTGTGGACACTTCCACTCACTACACCCCAATGGGAGAAATTAGCATGTTATATGAATCACAACCAAATATTTTTTTTAAATGCAAATCATTTTTATGCAAAAGTCACTGCTTGTGCGACTAGTTTTAATGATGGAAATTGCACCTGCATATAGCAGATATTGGGTCAAAACTCATTTTAGTCTTAAGATGAATCTGTGTTTGTGAAACCTGCCCATAATGAATTTAATGGTGGAGAAATGGTGGTCTCCATTTTATCTCTGAACTTAATCTGAACTTATTTTAATGTTTGGCATGGCAGAACACTTAACATTGTACATTTAATCAGAGACAGCATGCCATGGGCAGTAGCTGGCATGCTAGTTTCTGGCTGCCCAAGTTTAACCAGTAACCTAATGAGATTCAGCTCAATTTCCAACCAGGACATTTCCTAATTATCTACCAAATGCAACTCCCTTGTACTGCATTACAGTCTTTAAATGTAATTATGATTTGCGATGCTAAAAGCATTCTCTCACTGCTCAGCCTGGAAGTGTTTTGAAGGATGGCAGAAACACCTTCCTTTTGCATAACAGGGATTGCAAACCTAACAGCAGTATAGGTTGGTCTGATTGATTCCTGTTAAAGGCAGTATAGGTTGGTCTGATTGGTTCCTGTTAAAGGCAGTATAGTTTGGTCCGATTGGTTCCTGTTAAAGGCAGTATAGATTGGTCCGATTGGTTCCTGTTAAAGGCAGTATAGATTGGTCTGATTGGTTACTGTTACAGTCAGTTTAGGCTGGTCTGATTAGTTTCTGTTGACAGCAGTTTAGGTTGTCTGATTGGTTCCTGTTAAAGGCAGTTTAGTTTGGTCTGATTGGTTCCTGTTAATGCCAGTGTAGTTTTGTCTGATTGGTTCCTGTTAAAGGCAGTTTAGTTTGGTCTGATTGGTTCCTGTTAATGCCAGTGTAGTTTTGTCTGATTGGTTCCTGTTAATGCCAGTGTAGTTTTGTCTGATTGGTTCCTGTTAATGCCAGTGTAGTTTTGTCTGATTGGTTCCTGTTGAATGCAGTTTAGGTTGGTCTGATTGGATTCAATTTATTTAGAACCAGGAGAGCCAGAGTGCAAAAAATAAAAATAAAGGGCAGAGTGGAAGGTGGGAAAAAGCAAACATCAGTCCATGGCACTTTGGCTCCTGCGATTTCGAGTCATACTTTGAAATCCCAGTAAACACACTTCAACATGAATTTCTAATGGACCTCCGCACCTTGGTTTAGAAAAGATTTGCTCAGCACTCTTACGGTTCTCTCGTACGACAGAGACATTTCTGGACCAACCCACACGGCTACTCGGAAATCGCTGGCGCTAAAAAACCAGTGGTGTGGTGTGGATTGGCACTGCCAAAACAGTGACTGCCATAAGTACTGGTACAAATGAGCCTTGGCAAATACTTCTCTGTACCTTGGCTGGTGAAAGGTTGTGAGAGACAGGCAGGACTAGATTAAAGGTATTGCCTGCGTCGCTTTGCCTACACCACAGTGGTTTCCTCCTCTGCCTGCTCTCGTTTACGTCTCATTCAGAATACAGGAAATGTAACTACTTTAAGGTTAGGGGGGGAAAAAAAGGTAAAGTAGTAAACCCTATTTAGTTCATTTACTTAACTAATGCCTCTTTCAACCGGCACGGCCCATTTACTCCACACACGTTTATTCTATCTTTCACCCCCCTCTCTCCCTGTCTCTACAGCTTACAAAAGGCTCCACACTTCTCCCCTGAACCGTCCCTGGTTTGTTAAAGCGTTTCCCTGTGCGGATAAGCCGGGCGGAAAAAAACGTATGTTTCAAAGGTTTTAAAATCACGCATTAGGTAATTCATATCGAAACCAAAAAAAAGGGGGGGAAATTGCCTTTCTGACAATCCGAATGTTTAACTCGTTTAGGAGGCAACACGGCGTTCTTCTTCTACTTAAGTGGACAAGAGTTCCTTTGATTTTTGAGGGAAGATGGAAGCGGGAT